>NW_027459536.1:0-92500 GCF_050624435.1 Tenrec ecaudatus | reverse complement strand
AGGGCTGGGAGATTAATAACCCCTAAGTCCAGGATACCTTAGGGCAGGGGTCTTTAAACTGTTTACCCAGGGGGCCAGTTCACTATCCCTCAGGCCTTTTGAAGGAAAGACTATAGTTTAAGAAAACAAATATTACGAACAAATTCATGTGCACACTGCACATCTTGATTTGAAGTTCAAAAAAAAAATAAATGGGGCACATACACCCGGCAGAAAGGATCAACGTCCTCGGCTGTCTGCATGTGGCCCACAGGTTGTAGTTTGAGGACCCCTGCTCTCGGCATTCACCAAGAGGATGTGGTTTCAACCCAAAAGCTTGGAGACTCTACAATTTGTTTAAAAGTGATGGGGCAGAAGGAGTCCCTGATTGACCCACGCAAGACTAGTTTTCCCACCCCCTATTACTAAGAGTTCATAGTTATGTTTAAAGGGAACCAGGATATCCCGATCTGATCCCGTTACTTCAAGTGTGGGCTGACATTGCCACTAAGAAGCCTGCAAATATAAAAGACTTACTCCCTCCCGCAAAGAAAGGGCCCTTGTTTCCAAGGTTTCAGGAAACATGGAAGGACCGGAAAAACAAACGGTCCAAGTTCCCAAAACCACATAGGTGGAGGCCATCCCTCCACATCACCCTCCCCCACCCCTCCCCTCCCTCACCCCTCCCCCACACCTCCCCTCCCCTCCCCTCCCCATCACTCTCCCCTAATCGGCTTTATCCCATTTTGCAGGAGAACTCTGGGAGTGGGAGAGCTGGCTTCAAACCCTTTCTTTCAACCCCCGCCCTATAAGGTTTCTAGGGTCCAGAAATAGAAAACTTCTAACAGGCCCTTATTGAGTCACTCCCTCCCCCACCGGCCCCCCAAACTCACCCCCACCCCTAACAAGCAGCCCCCCACACACACTAGTACTGGTATGACTTCCATACTCATCAGCCCACCTGGAATGCTTGCCAACAACTTCTCCAGGTGCTGTTCACAACGGAGGAGGGTAGCCCTTCCAGACAGAGGCCCAGTAAGCAGTCAGTGAACCTGATGGTCAGCGAGCGGGCACTCCCCACTTGGGAGAAACTCTTTTGGCCACTACACCAACAATGTGGGATCTCAATTCCTAGCAAGGCCCAGAGGACTTTACCAGGTATCAACCATTGCTCTTACATGACCCTCTGCAGAAGAGCTAGGAAACCTATGAATTTATCTAAGGTCAGTGAGAATTTTCAGGTTCCTATAAGAGAATATCCGCCTGCCTTTCTAGAGTGGCTGAGGGAAGCCTACGGGCTTTATACCCCTAACGGCCCGGAGGCACTGAAAACAGGAGGGCAATAAGTATTGCCTTTATTACTCAGTCAGTCTGCCTCAGACATGACAAAGAAGTGGGAAGGGTTTGAAGGGAAAAATCTTAGCGATTTGGTACAAGTGGCTCATTGAGTGTATAACAACAGAGATGACCCTAGCACGACAGAGACAAAGAAGCTAGCTAAAATACTAGGAATTGCCATGAGAGACCCCAGAGACTCAGGAAAAGGAGAGCATGGCCCACTCACGGAGAGACTAACCTGTGGGCACCGCCAAGCCATGGGGAAGGACCAATGTGCCTACTGCAGGAAAGAAGGACACTGGAAAAATCAGTGCCTTGAAAACCCGAGGAGAGGTGCACGACCCTCCACTAGAGTGGATGGGCCTCATCTGCACGTAGAAAGACCCAAGCAAGAGACAATAATGCTTGAAGAAGCTCAATGAAGGGGTCAGGGCTCTGTTTCACTTCGCCGCCAAAAGCCCAGGCTAACTCTCCAAGTAGGAGGCCAGGCAGTAAATTTCTTGGTGGACACAGGGGCCACCTTGTCAGGTTCAGAAAGGAATATGGGCACATTTTCAAGAAGAAAGATGTGAATTACTGTGAGCCTATGATTCCTTCCACAGATAACTCACACCAGAAGGTTTGCATGGAGGGTAGGTGGGTTTCCCAAGACAACAAAATAACAAATATCTATCAGCCCTTTGGCCCAGTTAGCCACCTGGTTATGATATCACTGGCTTCTGGCTCAGCTGCTGAGCCAGTGAAGCAGTTATAGCAGGAGAAGACTAGGTGGCCGGTGGCCATCAACAGAAGGACCAAATCTCCACAGTGGGCTTCCTGTTTCAATATGGAGCCACGTATGTTACCTGCTGGACACCATCTCTATCCTGAGCTCATAATTGCCATCGCAGGTCTAGAATGCGGCGCGCAGGTACACACTATATGAAACAGTCTCTGATTAACCCCTCTCGATAACTTGCTGACATGGGAGTCTGGATAATCCTGTACATTTACTTTGCAGATTAGAAAACTCACTCAAAAACACACGGGAGTTGACCCAGAGACACACAACTGGTTAACAACAAAGTCATATTCACAACCAGCGTCTGGACCAAGAGCACGGTGCCCCACAGAACTGTGCCCATCGAGAAGTCAATATCTCCTGGACTCTCAAAAGATCTGAGCTGATACCCACCCCCCCACATCCTTGCAGCCCCAAAAGATTGTATTTCACAGGATGGCACCGGATCTGCAGCTCGCGGAGAGGGACATATCTGATCAGTGAACACAGGGCAGAACAAGGGGGAGGAGGGGAGAATGGAGCACACCCTGGCCCAATACACCTTGAGGATGATGTTCCCAATCAGAGAAGCCAATCCACAGAGAAGACCACATGGGCAGCCCCACGATGAGAAACGTCCCTCAAAGACCCATAGCCTTAGAGGGGACAACACTGGACACACAGTGTGGGAACTGCGCCCGAACTGATCCTGCCACTTCGATGCATGACACTAAGAGAGTGCAGCGGAAGAGTAAGAAAACGGAGCATCAAAGTCCCCGGGGAATGCCAAAGGTGGACTTTGTGGTCAGGGTTCGGTGCCCCCACAGACTGGACTGGAAAACACTCCTAAAGTTCACCACACAGTCCTTGTACTTTTCTTTCTGGTTAGTGTTGTTTTCTTTTAGTGTCATTGGATTTGGGTTGGGTTTTGTTTTCATTTTTGTTTGTTTTTTTTTTCTTTTTGCTGCTTGGTTTAGCTCAGTCTTGTTTTGTGCATGTTATTACCTTTACAGGTCTGTCTAATTAAGAGAGGCTGGATGAACAATCTGGAGGAGTAAACATGTGACCGGCCCTTTCCATTGGGCATGGGAGTGAGCACGGTGGGGGGAAAGGAAGTGCTGTAAAGAAACCCAGAGACAAGGGTACAACAAGTGATGGAAAACGATAGTGAGGGGGATGTAGGAGGCCTGGTAGGGCGTGATCAAAGGTAATGTAACCAAGAGGAATTACTGAAACCCAAAGGAAGACTGAGCATGTCAGTGGGCACAAGAGGAAAATCAAAGAGTATAGAAGAGTGAGCTGGGAAGCAAGGGCCAGTTATAGACGTCTAAATAAAGGCATGTACATATGTACATATATTTACAAAGGGGCATGGGGAAATAGATCTATGTCCATATGTTTATAGATTTAGTATTAAGGTAGCAGATGGACATAGGGCCTCCGCTCAAGGACTCCCTCATTGCAATAACACTGTTCTATTAAATTGGCATTCTAAGATGCTCACCTTCCCTACACAATCACTGACCACAAAGCGGCTGCATAAGCAAATGTGGTGAAGAAAGCCGATGGTGTCCAGCTACCTAAAGATATAGCGTGTGGGGTCTTAAAGGCCTGAGGGTAAAGAAACAGCCATCTGGCTCTGAAGCAACAGAGCCCACATGGAGAAAGCATACCAGCCTGTGTGATCACAAAGTTTTAAAGGGATAAGGCAACAGGTATCATGAGAACAAAAAAATCTTATCATGGAGAATGAGAGGGGACTGCCGGGTATAGACCCAAAACCTATTTGCAGTGCACTGGACATCCCCTTACAGAAGGATCTCAGAGTGGAGATTAAAGAATACAGGGTATGAGACAGCAAAGATGAAACACAACTTTCCTCTAGTTCTTAATGCTTTCTCTTGCCCCACTATCATGATCCCAGTTCTACCATACTAATCTGGCCAAACTAGAGAAGGTATTCTAGTACCGATAGGAATTTCAAACACGGGGAATCCAGAGTGGATGGGCCCTTTACCAGTGTTATGAGTGGAGATACTGGGAGGGTGGAGGAAGGGCAGGATGGAAAGTGGGAACCGATTACAAGGATCTTCATTGACCTCAAAAGAAAGGTGGGTGAAAATATGATAAAAGAATTAGTACATTTCCAAGGATTGATGAGGGATGGGTGGCGGGCATTGAGGGGGGAAAAATGAGGAGCTGAGGCCAGGGGCTTGGGTGGAGAGTGGATATTTTGTGAATAAGGAGGGCAATTAATGTACAGATGGGCTTCAAACAGATGATGTATTTATGGATGGTGGTTAGTGTTGTAGGAGCCACTAATGAAAAGATCATAAAAGAAACAAAAATAATCTTGGCAGGGGCTCATGCAAGGATGATCTCAGGCTGGATTAGACCAGTCAAAACAGCTACTGGAGTCGCCTCACCCTGTGTCTATTATTGAGTCAGCCATGATGCTTAGGACCCACAGCCCCAGCAGCTGGCCAGAGAGGGAGGTGGATCTCTGAGGCCATTCCACAGGGGGAATGGTCCTCTGTCCTGCAGGGCCCACCCTCCTTTGTAAGCATGCTGCCTGGGGCAAGGCTTTCATGGAGTCCACACCATGGGAGCTCTACTACTCATGGGGGATTGGCAGGAAGTCTCTGCTCATGCGCACACACCACCAACTAGCTGGAGGATCTCCGTGAACAAAGCCTGAGGCAGACAACAAGCCCACTAACTGATGCTGTAAGAGATACAATCAGCATCCAGAAACCTGCAACTGGGAGTAAGAGGCAGCATACCTTGGTCCCAGCCCCTCCCACTCTAATCTACAAAGAATGACATTGCAAAGCAGAGGGTTTTCATAAAGCACTTCCAGGACTGTGGAATGAGCAGCCTCGTTTGTGGACATGGATACTCTGTGATCCAGACGTACTACCTCCTCCCTTACAGTCAGCTGAGACAAAAACCCTTGCAAGCAGAAAGCCATGCATCTGAACAGTATCCACCAGCCACTCATGTGCAGCACAGCTGCCTCCAAAGAGCCTTCCTGAGTGAGAGAGAAATCATGCAGAAGCCTGGTCTGCACTCAAGAGAGTTTTATGAGCGTAGGGAGGCGTGGTGGGCAAGTCTGGCCGACCCCAGTGGCTGAATTGAATTTACATGGCCTAGATTGGTCAATCCAGGTACAGGAACCACCCAGGTGACCTCCCCTTCATGGCCAGAAATCTGGACCTCTGAGCATGCACAGGGTGCCTCTCCTAACTGGGCTCTTATCTTGGCCCTATGGGCATGCATAACGGATGCCCCAGTCCCTAGCATAGCTACCTAACATTTGCCCCCCTGAAGAGATATGGACCCAAATCTTTGGGGGTACTGGGCGACGACATCTCTAGCTGCTTCCTGCTGGCAAAAGGGGCGAGGTGGGGCTTTGGGTCCATACCCTTCCTACACTGCTGGGAGGGGTTGTCCATTGAGGGCAACTTTATCCAGGATGGATAAGGTTGAGGTGGTCCAGGAGATGGTAGTCGTGGACCTGGCACACTTGGTTCAGAAGCTTTAATCACCCGATAACTTCTGAGAAAAACAAACGGTCTAAAAGGTGAACAGTTTGACTACGACAAGGCTAAGCTTGTGAGGTGGCAGTGGCCTTGAAATTAGGTGAGTGTCACAGGAAACAAAAATAATCTTAGGATTACCAGACATGTGTGTTTGTTCATTGGAAGTACAGGAAGAGGGATAAAAGCATTCACACTTTCCCCTAGGAGGGCACAGGTTTGGGCACTACTAGGTGCAGTCGGATCACTGATTCATTTATGATGCTAAGGTCTTGGACCCGCTGATAAGACCCATCCTTCTTTTTAACCCTATAACGCTTCAATTTTAATTTTGGGAAAAAATTTTCTTTTTGTTGTGGACTTTCATAGTTATAAATATATATATATATGTATTAATATATACATTTTTAATGTTATGAAAACATCATGCTTCGCGTTATAGAGTTAAATGGAAATAATGGGCTAGTGCAGGACGAGTCAAAAGTGACCAAAATAGAGTAACTGCCTAAGCCATTTTGAATTTTCTTGGGTTCAATTGGAGTAAAGGCTTGTAAATTACCCGGGGTCCAAATTCCCATGGTGCCTCCTACAACGGGTAGAATGTTCAGGGATGTTTCAGGGCTGGGAGATTAATAACCCCTAAGTCCAGGATACCTTAGGGCAGGGGTCTTTAAACTGTTTACCCAGGGGGCCAGTTCACTATCCCTCAGGCCTTTTGAAGGAAAGACTATAGTTTAAGAAAACAAATATTACGAACAAATTCATGTGCACACTGCACATCTTGATTTGAAGTTCAAAAAAAAAATAAATGGGGCACATACACCCGGCAGAAAGGATCAACGTCCTCGGCTGTCTGCATGTGGCCCACAGGTTGTAGTTTGAGGACCCCTGCTCTCGGCATTCACCAAGAGGATGTGGTTTCAACCCAAAAGCTTGGAGACTCTACAATTTGTTTAAAAGTGATGGGGCAGAAGGAGTCCCTGATTGACCCACGCAAGACTAGTTTTCCCACCCCCTATTACTAAGAGTTCATAGTTATGTTTAAAGGGAACCAGGATATCCCGATCTGATCCCGTTACTTCAAGTGTGGGCTGACATTGCCACTAAGAAGCCTGCAAATATAAAAGACTTACTCCCTCCCGCAAAGAAAGGGCCCTTGTTTCCAAGGTTTCAGGAAACATGGAAGGACCGGAAAAACAAACGGTCCAAGTTCCCAAAACCACATAGGTGGAGGCCATCCCTCCACATCACCCTCCCCCACCCCTCCCCTCCCTCACCCCTCCCCCACACCTCCCCTCCCCTCCCCTCCCCATCACTCTCCCCTAATCGGCTTTATCCCATTTTGCAGGAGAACTCTGGGAGTGGGAGAGCTGGCTTCAAACCCTTTCTTTCAACCCCCGCCCTATAAGGTTTCTAGGGTCCAGAAATAGAAAACTTCTAACAGGCCCTTATTGAGTCACTCCCTCCCCCACCGGCCCCCCAAACTCACCCCCACCCCTAACAAGCAGCCCCCCACACACACTAGTACTGGTATGACTTCCATACTCATCAGCCCACCTGGAATGCTTGCCAACAACTTCTCCAGGTGCTGTTCACAACGGAGGAGGGTAGACCTTCCAGACAGAGGCCCAGTAAGCAGTCAGTGAACCTGATGGTCAGCGAGCGGGCACTCCCCACTTGGGAGAAACTCTTTTGGCCACTACACCAACAATGTGGGATCTCAATTCCTAGCAAGGCCCAGAGGACTTTACCAGGTATCAACCATTGCTCTTACATGACCCTCTGCAGAAGAGCTAGGAAACCTATGAATTTATCTAAGGTCAGTGAGAATTTTCAGGTTCCTATAAGAGAATATCCGCCTGCCTTTCTAGAGTGGCTGAGGGAAGCCTACGGGCTTTATACCCCTAACGGCCCGGAGGCACTGAAAACAGGAGGGCAATAAGTATTGCCTTTATTACTCAGTCAGTCTGCCTCAGACATGACAAAGAAGTGGGAAGGGTTTGAAGGGAAAAATCTTAGCGATTTGGTACAAGTGGCTCATTGAGTGTATAACAACAGAGATGACCCTAGCACGACAGAGACAAAGAAGCTAGCTAAAATACTAGGAATTGCCATGAGAGGCCCCAGAGACTCAGGAAAAGGAGAGCATGGCCCACTCACGGAGAGACTAACCTGTGGGCACCGCCAAGCCATGGGGAAGGACCAATGTGCCTACTGCAGGAAAGAAGGACACTGGAAAAATCAGTGCCTTGAAAACCCGAGGAGAGGTGCACGACCCTCCACTAGAGTGGATGGGCCTCATCTGCACGTAGAAAGACCCAAGCAAGAGACAATAATGCTTGAAGAAGCTCAATGAAGGGGTCAGGGCTCTGTTTCACTTCGCCGCCAAAAGCCCAGGCTAACTCTCCAAGTAGGAGGCCAGGCAGTAAATTTCTTGGTGGACACAGGGGCCACCTTGTCAGGTTCAGAAAGGAATATGGGCACATTTTCAAGAAGAAAGATGTGAATTACTGTGAGCCTATGATTCCTTCCACAGATAACTCACACCAGAAGGTTTGCATGGAGGGTAGGTGGGTTTCCCAAGACAACAAAATAACAAATATCTATCAGCCCTTTGGCCCAGTTAGCCACCTGGTTATGATATCACTGGCTTCTGGCTCAGCTGCTGAGCCAGTGAAGCAGTTATAGCAGGAGAAGACTAGGTGGCCGGTGGCCATCAACAGAAGGACCAAATCTCCACAGTGGGCTTCCTGTTTCAATATGGAGCCACGTATGTTACCTGCTGGACACCATCTCTATCCTGAGCTCATAATTGCCATCGCAGGTCTAGAATGCGGCGCGCAGGTACACACTATATGAAACAGTCTCTGATTAACCCCTCTCGATAACTTGCTGACATGGGAGTCTGGATAATCCTGTACATTTACTTTGCAGATTAGAAAACTCACTCAAAAACACACGGGAGTTGACCCAGAGACACACAACTGGTTAACAACAAAGTCATATTCACAACCAGCGTCTGGACCAAGAGCACGGTGCCCCACAGAACTGTGCCCATCGAGAAGTCAATATCTCCTGGACTCTCAAAAGATCTGAGCTGATACCCACCCCCCCACATCCTTGCAGCCCCAAAAGATTGTATTTCACAGGATGGCACCGGATCTGCAGCTCGCGGAGAGGGACATATCTGATCAGTGAACACAGGGCAGAACAAGGGGGAGGAGGGGAGAATGGAGCACACCCTGGCCCAATACACCTTGAGGATGATGTTCCCAATCAGAGAAGCCAATCCACAGAGAAGACCACATGGGCAGCCCCACGATGAGAAACGTCCCTCAAAGACCCATAGCCTTAGAGGGGACAACACTGGACACACAGTGTGGGAACTGCGCCCGAACTGATCCTGCCACTTCGATGCATGACACTAAGAGAGTGCAGCGGAAGAGTAAGAAAACGGAGCATCAAAGTCCCCGGGGAATGCCAAAGGTGGACTTTGTGGTCAGGGTTCGGTGCCCCCACAGACTGGACTGGAAAACACTCCTAAAGTTCACCACACAGTCCTTGTACTTTTCTTTCTGGTTAGTGTTGTTTTCTTTTAGTGTCATTGGATTTGGGTTGGGTTTTGTTTTCATTTTTGTTTGTTTTTTTTTTCTTTTTGCTGCTTGGTTTAGCTCAGTCTTGTTTTGTGCATGTTATTACCTTTACAGGTCTGTCTAATTAAGAGAGGCTGGATGAACAATCTGGAGGAGTAAACATGTGACCGGCCCTTTCCATTGGGCATGGGAGTGAGCACGGTGGGGGGAAAGGAAGTGCTGTAAAGAAACCCAGAGACAAGGGTACAACAAGTGATGGAAAACGATAGTGAGGGGGATGTAGGAGGCCTGGTAGGGCGTGATCAAAGGTAATGTAACCAAGAGGAATTACTGAAACCCAAAGGAAGACTGAGCATGTCAGTGGGCACAAGAGGAAAATCAAAGAGTATAGAAGAGTGAGCTGGGAAGCAAGGGCCAGTTATAGACGTCTAAATAAAGGCATGTACATATGTACATATATTTACAAAGGGGCATGGGGAAATAGATCTATGTCCATATGTTTATAGATTTAGTATTAAGGTAGCAGATGGACATAGGGCCTCCGCTCAAGGACTCCCTCATTGCAATAACACTGTTCTATTAAATTGGCATTCTAAGATGCTCACCTTCCCTACACAATCACTGACCACAAAGCGGCTGCATAAGCAAATGTGGTGAAGAAAGCCGATGGTGTCCAGCTACCTAAAGATATAGCGTGTGGGGTCTTAAAGGCCTGAGGGTAAAGAAACAGCCATCTGGCTCTGAAGCAACAGAGCCCACATGGAGAAAGCATACCAGCCTGTGTGATCACAAAGTTTTAAAGGGATAAGGCAACAGGTATCATGAGAACAAAAAAATCTTATCATGGAGAATGAGAGGGGACTGCCGGGTATAGACCCAAAACCTATTTGCAGTGCACTGGACATCCCCTTACAGAAGGATCTCAGAGTGGAGATTAAAGAATACAGGGTATGAGACAGCAAAGATGAAACACAACTTTCCTCTAGTTCTTAATGCTTTCTCTTGCCCCACTATCATGATCCCAGTTCTACCATACTAATCTGGCCAAACTAGAGAAGGTATTCTAGTACCGATAGGAATTTCAAACACGGGGAATCCAGAGTGGATGGGCCCTTTACCAGTGTTATGAGTGGAGATACTGGGAGGGTGGAGGAAGGGCAGGATGGAAAGTGGGAACCGATTACAAGGATCTTCATTGACCTCAAAAGAAAGGTGGGTGAAAATATGACAAAAGAATTAGTACATTTCCAAGGATTGATGAGGGATGGGTGGCGGGCATTGAGGGGGGAAAAATGAGGAGCTGAGGCCAGGGGCTTGGGTGGAGAGTGGATATTTTGTGAATAAGGAGGGCAATTAATGTACAGATGGGCTTCAAACAGATGATGTATTTATGGATGGTGGTTAGTGTTGTAGGAGCCACTAATGAAAAGATCATAAAAGAAACAAAAATAATCTTGGCAGGGGCTCATGCAAGGATGATCTCAGGCTGGATTAGACCAGTCAAAACAGCTACTGGAGTCGCCTCACCCTGTGTCTATTATTGAGTCAGCCATGATGCTTAGGACCCACAGCCCCAGCAGCTGGCCAGAGAGGGAGGTGGATCTCTGAGGCCATTCCACAGGGGGAATGGTCCTCTGTCCTGCAGGGCCCACCCTCCTTTGTAAGCATGCTGCCTGGGGCAAGGCTTTCATGGAGTCCACACCATGGGAGCTCTACTACTCATGGGGGATTGGCAGGAAGTCTCTGCTCATGCGCACACACCACCAACTAGCTGGAGGATCTCCGTGAACAAAGCCTGAGGCAGACAACAAGCCCACTAACTGATGCTGTAAGAGATACAATCAGCATCCAGAAACCTGCAACTGGGAGTAAGAGGCAGCATACCTTGGTCCCAGCCCCTCCCACTCTAATCTACAAAGAATGACATTGCAAAGCAGAGGGTTTTCATAAAGCACTTCCAGGACTGTGGAATGAGCAGCCTCGTTTGTGGACATGGATACTCTGTGATCCAGACGTACTACCTCCTCCCTTACAGTCAGCTGAGACAAAAACCCTTGCAAGCAGAAAGCCATGCATCTGAACAGTATCCACCAGCCACTCATGTGCAGCACAGCTGCCTCCAAAGAGCCTTCCTGAGTGAGAGAGAAATCATGCAGAAGCCTGGTCTGCACTCAAGAGAGTTTTATGAGCGTAGGGAGGCGTGGTGGGCAAGTCTGGCCGACCCCAGTGGCTGAATTGAATTTACATGGCCTAGATTGGTCAATCCAGGTACAGGAACCACCCAGGTGACCTCCCCTTCATGGCCAGAAATCTGGACCTCTGAGCATGCACAGGGTGCCTCTCCTAACTGGGCTCTTATCTTGGCCCTATGGGCATGCATAACGGATGCCCCAGTCCCTAGCATAGCTACCTAACATTTGCCCCCCTGAAGAGATATGGACCCAAATCTTTGGGGGTACTGGGCGACGACATCTCTAGCTGCTTCCTGCTGGCAAAAGGGGCGAGGTGGGGCTTTGGGTCCATACCCTTCCTACACTGCTGGGAGGGGTTGTCCATTGAGGGCAACTTTATCCAGGATGGATAAGGTTGAGGTGGTCCAGGAGATGGTAGTCGTGGACCTGGCACACTTGGTTCAGAAGCTTTAATCACCCGATAACTTCTGAGAAAAACAAACGGTCTAAAAGGTGAACAGTTTGACTACGACAAGGCTAAGCTTGTGAGGTGGCAGTGGCCTTGAAATTAGGTGAGTGTCACAGGAAACAAAAATAATCTTAGGATTACCAGACATGTGTGTTTGTTCATTGGAAGTACAGGAAGAGGGATAAAAGCATTCACACATTCCCCTAGGAGGGCACAGGTTTGGGCACTACTAGGTGCAGTCGGATCACTGATTCATTTATGATGCTAAGGTCTTGGACCCGCTGATAAGACCCATCCTTCTTTTTAACCCTATAACGCTTCAATTTTAATTTTGGGAAAAAATTTTCTTTTTGTTGTGGACTTTCATAGTTATAAATATATATATATATATGTATTAATATATACATTTTTAATGTTATGAAAACATCATGCTTCGCGTTATAGAGTTAAATGGAAATAAAGGGCTAGTGCATGACGAGTCAAAAGTGACCAAAATAGAGTAAATGCCTAAGCCATTTTGAATTTTCGTGGGTTCAATTGGAGTAAAGGCTTGTAAATTACCCGGGGTCCAAATTCCCATGGTGCCTCCTACAACGGGTAGAATGTTCAGGGATGTTTCAGGGCTGGGAGATTAATAACCCCTAAGTCCAGGATACCTTAGGGCAGGGGTCCTTAAACTGTTTACCCAGGGGGCCAGTTCACTATCCCTCAGGCCTTTTGAAGGAAAGACTATAGTTTAAAAAAACAAATATTACGAACAAATTCATGTGCACACTGCACATCTTGATTTGAAGTTCAAAAAAAAAAATAAATGGGGCACATACACCCGGCAGAAAGGATCAACGTCCTCGGCTGTCTGCATGTGGCCCACAGGTTGTAGTTTGAGGACCCCTGCTCTCGGCATTCACCAAGAGGATGTGGTTTCAACCCAAAAGCTTGGAGACTCTACAATTTGTTTAAAAGTGATGGGGCAGAAGGAGTCCCTGATTGACCCTCGCAAGACTAGTTTTCCCACCCCCTATTACTAAGAGTTCATAGTTATGTTTAAAGGGAACCAGGATATCCCGATCTGATCCCGTTACTTCAAGTGTGGGCTGACATTGCCACTAAGAAGCCTGCAAATATAAAAGACTTACTCCCTCCCGCAAAGAAAGGGCCCTTGTTTCCAAGGTTTCAGGAAACATGGAAGGACCGGAAAAACAAACGGTCCAAGTTCCCAAAACCACATAGGTGGAGGCCATCCCTCCACATCACCCTCCCCCACCCCTCCCCTCCCTCACCCCTCCCCCACACCTCCCCTCCCCTCCCCTCCCCATCACTCTCCCCTAATCGGCTTTATCCCATTTTGCAGGAGAACTCTGGGAGTGGGAGAGCTGGCTTCAAACCCTTTCTTTCAACCCCCGCCCTATAAGGTTTCTAGGGTCCAGAAATAGAAAATTTCTAACAGGCCCTTATTGAGTCACTCCCTCCCCCACCGGCCCCCCAAACTCACCCCCACCCCTAACAAGCAGCCCCCCACACACACTAGTACTGGTATGACTTCCATACTCATCAGCCCACCTGGAATGCTTGCCAACAACTTCTCCAGGTGCTGTTCACAACGGAGGAGGGTAGCCCTTCCAGACAGAGGCCCAGTAAGCAGTCAGTGAACCTGATGGTCAGCGAGCGGGCACTCCCCACTTGGGAGAAACTCTTTTGGCCACTACACCAACAATGTGGGATCTCAATTCCTAGCAAGGCCCAGAGGACTTTACCAGGTATCAACCATTGCTCTTACATGACCCTCTGCAGAAGAGCTAGGAAACCTATGAATTTATCTAAGGTCAGTGAGAATTTTCAGGTTCCTATAAGAGAATATCCGCCTGCCTTTCTAGAGTGGCTGAGGGAAGCCTACGGGCTTTATACCCCTAACGGCCCGGAGGCACTGAAAACAGGAGGGCAATAAGTATTGCCTTTATTACTCAGTCAGTCTGCCTCAGACATGACAAAGAAGTGGGAAGGGTTTGAAGGGAAAAATCTTAGCGATTTGGTACAAGTGGCTCATTGAGTGTATAACAACAGAGATGACCCTAGCACGACAGAGACAAAGAAGCTAGCTAAAATACTAGGAATTGCCATGAGAGACCCCAGAAACTCAGGAAAAGGAGAGCATGGCCCACTCACGGAGAGACTAACCTGTGGGCACCGCCAAGCCATGGGGAAGGACCAATGTGCCTACTGCAGGAAAGAAGGACACTGGAAAAATCAGTGCCTTGAAAACCCGAGGAGAGGTGCACGACCCTCCACTAGAGTGGATGGGCCTCATCTGCACGTAGAAAGACCCAAGCAAGAGACAATAATGCTTGAAGAAGCTCAATGAAGGGGTCAGGGCTCTGTTTCACTTCGCCGCCAAAAGCCCAGGCTAACTCTCCAAGTAGGAGGCCAGGCAGTAAATTTCTTGGTGGACACAGGGGCCACCTTGTCAGGTTCAGAAAGGAATATGGGCACATTTTCAAGAAGAAAGATGTGAATTACTGTGAGCCTATGATTCCTTCCACAGATAACTCACACCAGAAGGTTTGCATGGAGGGTAGGTGGGTTTCCCAAGACAACAAAATAACAAATATCTATCAGCCCTTTGGCCCAGTTAGCCACCTGGTTATGATATCACTGGCTTCTGGCTCAGCTGCTGAGCCAGTGAAGCAGTTATAGCAGGAGAAGACTAGGTGGCCGGTGGCCATCAACAGAAGGACCAAATCTCCACAGTGGGCTTCCTGTTTCAATATGGAGCCACGTATGTTACCTGCTGGACACCATCTCTATCCTGAGCTCATAATTGCCATCGCAGGTCTAGAATGCGGCGCGCAGGTACACACTATATGAAACAGTCTCTGATTAACCCCTCTCGATAACTTGCTGACATGGGAGTCTGGATAATCCTGTACATTTACTTTGCAGATTAGAAAACTCACTCAAAAACACACGGGAGTTGACCCAGAGACACACAACTGGTTAACAACAAAGTCATATTCACAACCAGCGTCTGGACCAAGAGCACGGTGCCCCACAGAACTGTGCCCATCGAGAAGTCAATATCTCCTGGACTCTCAAAAGATCTGAGCTGATACCCACCCCCCCACATCCTTGCAGCCCCAAAAGATTGTATTTCACAGGATGGCACCGGATCTGCAGCTCGCGGAGAGGGACATATCTGATCAGTGAACACAGGGCAGAACAAGGGGGAGGAGGGGAGAATGGAGCACACCCTGGCCCAATACACCTTGAGGATGATGTTCCCAATCAGAGAAGCCAATCCACAGAGAAGACCACATGGGCAGCCCCACGATGAGAAACGTCCCTCAAAGACCCATAGCCTTAGAGGGGACAACACTGGACACACAGTGTGGGAACTGCGCCCGAACTGATCCTGCCACTTCGATGCATGACACTAAGAGAGTGCAGCGGAAGAGTAAGAAAACGGAGCATCAAAGTCCCCGGGGAATGCCAAAGGTGGACTTTGTGGTCAGGGTTCGGTGCCCCCACAGACTGGACTGGAAAACACTCCTAAAGTTCACCACACAGTCCTTGTACTTTTCTTTCTGGTTAGTGTTGTTTTCTTTTAGTGTCATTGGATTTGGGTTGGGTTTTGTTTTCATTTTTGTTTGTTTTTTTTTTCTTTTTGCTGCTTGGTTTAGCTCAGTCTTGTTTTGTGCATGTTATTACCTTTACAGGTCTGTCTAATTAAGAGAGGCTGGATGAACAATCTGGAGGAGTAAACATGTGACCGGCCCTTTCCATTGGGCATGGGAGTGAGCACGGTGGGGGGAAAGGAAGTGCTGTAAAGAAACCCAGAGACAAGGGTACAACAAGTGATGGAAAACGATAGTGAGGGGGATGTAGGAGGCCTGGTAGGGCGTGATCAAAGGTAATGTAACCAAGAGGAATTACTGAAACCCAAAGGAAGACTGAGCATGTCAGTGGGCACAAGAGGAAAATCAAAGAGTATAGAAGAGTGAGCTGGGAAGCAAGGGCCAGTTATAGACGTCTAAATAAAGGCATGTACATATGTACATATATTTACAAAGGGGCATGGGGAAATAGATCTGTGTCCATATGTTTATAGATTTAGTATTAAGGTAGCAGATGGACATAGGGCCTCCGCTCAAGGACTCCCTCATTGCAATAACACTGTTCTATTAAATTGGCATTCTAAGATGCTCACCTTCCCTACACAATCACTGACCACAAAGCGGCTGCATAAGCAAATGTGGTGAAGAAAGCCGATGGTGTCCAGCTACCTAAAGATATAGCGTGTGGGGTCTTAAAGGCCTGAGGGTAAAGAAACAGCCATCTGGCTCTGAAGCAACAGAGCCCACATGGAGAAAGCATACCAGCCTGTGTGATCACAAAGTTTTAAAGGGATAAGGCAACAGGTATCATGAGAACAAAAAAATCTTATCATGGAGAATGAGAGGGGACTGCCGGGTATAGACCCAAAACCTATTTGCAGTGCACTGGACATCCCCTTACAGAAGGATCTCAGAGTGGAGATTAAAGAATACAGGGTATGAGACAGCAAAGATGAAACACAACTTTCCTCTAGTTCTTAATGCTTTCTCTTGCCCCACTATCATGATCCCAGTTCTACCATACTAATCTGGCCAAACTAGAGAAGGTATTCTAGTACCGATAGGAATTTCAAACACGGGGAATCCAGAGTGGATGGGCCCTTTACCAGTGTTATGAGTGGAGATACTGGGAGGGTGGAGGAAGGGCAGGATGGAAAGTGGGAACCGATTACAAGGATCTTCATTGACCTCAAAAGAAAGGTGGGTGAAAATATGACAAAAGAATTAGTACATTTCCAAGGATTGATGAGGGATGGGTGGCGGGCATTGAGGGGGGAAAAATGAGGAGCTGAGGCCAGGGGCTTGGGTGGAGAGTGGATATTTTGTGAATAAGGAGGGCAATTAATGTACAGATGGGCTTCAAACAGATGATGTATTTATGGATGGTGGTTAGTGTTGTAGGAGCCACTAATGAAAAGATCATAAAAGAAACAAAAATAATCTTGGCAGGGGCTCATGCAAGGATGATCTCAGGCTGGATTAGACCAGTCAAAACAGCTACTGGAGTCGCCTCACCCTGTGTCTATTATTGAGTCAGCCATGATGCTTAGGACCCACAGCCCCAGCAGCTGGCCAGAGAGGGAGGTGGATCTCTGAGGCCATTCCACAGGGGGAATGGTCCTCTGTCCTGCAGGGCCCACCCTCCTTTGTAAGCATGCTGCCTGGGGCAAGGCTTTCATGGAGTCCACACCATGGGAGCTCTACTACTCATGGGGGATTGGCAGGAAGTCTCTGCTCATGCGCACACACCACCAACTAGCTGGAGGATCTCCGTGAACAAAGCCTGAGGCAGACAACAAGCCCACTAACTGATGCTGTAAGAGATACAATCAGCATCCAGAAACCTGCAACTGGGAGTAAGAGGCAGCATACCTTGGTCCCAGCCCCTCCCACTCTAATCTACAAAGAGTGACATTGCAAAGCAGAGGGTTTTCATAAAGCACTTCCAGGACTGTGGAATGAGCAGCCTCGTTTGTGGACATGGATACTCTGTGATCCAGACGTACTACCTCCTCCCTTACAGTCAGCTGAGACAAAAACCCTTGCAAGCAGAAAGCCATGCATCTGAACAGTATCCACCAGCCACTCATGTGCAGCACAGCTGCCTCCAAAGAGCCTTCCTGAGTGAGAGAGAAATCATGCAGAAGCCTGGTCTGCACTCAAGAGAGTTTTATGAGCGTAGGGAGGCGTGGTGGGCAAGTCTGGCCGACCCCAGTGGCTGAATTGAATTTACATGGCCTAGATTGGTCAATCCAGGTACAGGAACCACCCAGGTGACCTCCCCTTCATGGCCAGAAATCTGGACCTCTGAGCATGCACAGGGTGCCTCTCCTAACTGGGCTCTTATCTTGGCCCTATGGGCATGCATAACGGATGCCCCAGTCCCTAGCATAGCTACCTAACATTTGCCCCCCTGAAGAGATATGGACCCAAATATTTGGGGGTACTGGGCGACGACATCTCTAGCTGCTTCCTGCTGGCAAAAGGGGCGAGGTGGGGCTTTGGGTCCATACCCTTCCTACACTGCTGGGAGGGGTTGTCCATTGAGGGCAACTTTATCCAGGATGGATAAGGTTGAGGTGGTCCAGGAGATGGTAGTCGTGGACCTGGCACACTTGGTTCAGAAGCTTTAATCACCCGATAACTTCTGAGAAAAACAAACGGTCTAAAAGGTGAACAGTTTGACTACGACAAGGCTAAGCTTGTGAGGTGGCAGTGGCCTTGAAATTAGGTGAGTGTCACAGGAAACAAAAATAATCTTAGGATTACCAGACATGTGTGTTTGTTCATTGGAAGTACAGGAAGAGGGATAAAAGCATTCACACTTTCCCCTAGGAGGGCACAGGTTTGGGCACTACTAGGTGCAGTCGGATCACTGATTCATTTATGATGCTAAGGTCTTGGACCCGCTGATAAGACCCATCCTTCTTTTTAACCCTATAACGCTTCAATTTTAATTTTGGGAAAAAATTTTCTTTTTGTTGTGGACTTTCATAGTTATAAATATATATATATATATATGTATTAATATATACATTTTTAATGTTATGAAAACATCATGCTTCGCGTTATAGAGTTAAATGGAAATAATGGGCTAGTGCAGGACGAGTCAAAAGTGACCAAAATAGAGTAACTGCCTAAGCCATTTTGAATTTTCTTGGGTTCAATTGGAGTAAAGGCTTGTAAATTACCCGGGGTCCAAATTCCCATGGTGCCTCCTACAACGGGTAGAATGTTCAGGGATGTTTCAGGGCTGGGAGATTAATAACCCCTAAGTCCAGGATACCTTAGGGCAGGGGTCTTTAAACTGTTTACCCAGGGGGCCAGTTCACTATCCCTCAGGCCTTTTGAAGGAAAGACTATAGTTTAAAAAAACAAATATTACGAACAAATTCATGTGCACACTGCACATCTTGATTTGAAGTTCAAAAAAAAAAATAAATGGGGCACATACACCCGGCAGAAAGGATCAACGTCCTCGGCTGTCTGCATGTGGCCCACAGGTTGTAGTTTGAGGACCCCTGCTCTCGGCATTCACCAAGAGGATGTGGTTTCAACCCAAAAGCTTGGAGACTCTACAATTTGTTTAAAAGTGATGGGGCAGAAGGAGTCCCTGATTGACCCACGCAAGACTAGTTTTCCCACCCCCTATTACTAAGAGTTCATAGTTATGTTTAAAGGGAACCAGGATATCCCGATCTGATCCCGTTACTTCAAGTGTGGGCTGACATTGCCACTAAGAAGCCTGCAAATATAAAAGACTTACTCCCTCCCGCAAAGAAAGGGCCCTTGTTTCCAAGGTTTCAGGAAACATGGAAGGACCGGAAAAACAAACGGTCCAAGTTCCCAAACCACATAGGTGGAGGCCATCCCTCCACATCACCCTCCCCCACCCCTCCCCTCCCTCACCCCTCCCCCACACCTCCCCTCCCCTCCCCTCCCCATCACCCTCCCCTAATCGGCTTTATCCCATTTTGCAGGAGAACTCTGGGAGTGGGAGAGCTGGCTTCAAACCCTTTCTTTCAACCCCCGCCCTATAAGGTTTCTAGGGTCCAGAAATAGAAAACTTCTAACAGGCCCTTATTGAGTCACTCCCTCCCCCACCGGCCCCCCAAACTCACCCCCACCCCTAACAAGCAGCCCCCCACACACACTAGTACTGGTATGACTTCCATACTCATCAGCCCACCTGGAATGCTTGCCAACAACTTCTCCAGGTGCTGTTCACAACGGAGGAGGGTAGCCCTTCCAGACAGAGGCCCAGTAAGCAGTCAGTGAACCTGATGGTCAGCGAGCGGGCACTCCCCACTTGGGAGAAACTCTTTTGGCCACTACACCAACAATGTGGGATCTCAATTCCTAGCAAGGCCCAGAGGACTTTACCAGGTATCAACCATTGCTCTTACATGACCCTCTGCAGAAGAGCTAGTAAACCTATGAATTTATCTAAGGTCAGTGAGAATTTTCAGGTTCCTATAAGAGAATATCCGCCTGCCTTTCTAGAGTGGCTGAGGGAAGCCTACGGGCTTTATACCCCTAACGGCCCGGAGGCACTGAAAACAGGAGGGCAATAAGTATTGCCTTTATTACTCAGTCAGTCTGCCTCAGACATGACAAAGAAGTGGGAAGGGTTTGAAGGGAAAAATCTTAGCGATTTGGTACAAGTGGCTCATTGAGTGTATAACAACAGAGATGACCCTAGCACGACAGAGACAAAGAAGCTAGCTAAAATACTAGGAATTGCCATGAGAGACCCCAGAGACTCAGGAAAAGGAGAGCATGGCCCACTCACGGAGAGACTAACCTGTGGGCACCGCCAAGCCATGGGGAAGGACCAATGTGCCTACTGCAGGAAAGAAGGACACTGGAAAAATCAGTGCCTTGAAAACCCGAGGAGAGGTGCACGACCCTCCACTAGAGTGGATGGGCCTCATCTGCACGTAGAAAGACCCAAGCAAGAGACAATAATGCTTGAAGAAGCTCAATGAAGGGGTCAGGGCTCTGTTTCACTTCGCCGCCAAAAGCCCAGGCTAACTCTCCAAGTAGGAGGCCAGGCAGTAAATTTCTTGGTGGACACAGGGGCCACCTTGTCAGGTTCAGAAAGGAATATGGGCACATTTTCAAGAAGAAAGATGTGAATTACTGTGAGCCTATGATTCCTTCCACAGATAACTCACACCAGAAGGTTTGCATGGAGGGTAGGTGGGTTTCCCAAGACAACAAAATAACAAATATCTATCAGCCCTTTGGCCCAGTTAGCCACCTGGTTATGATATCACTGGCTTCTGGCTCAGCTGCTGAGCCAGTGAAGCAGTTATAGCAGGAGAAGACTAGGTGGCCGGTGGCCATCAACAGAAGGACCAAATCTCCACAGTGGGCTTCCTGTTTCAATATGGAGCCACGTATGTTACCTGCTGGACACCATCTCTATCCTGAGCTCATAATTGCCATCGCAGGTCTAGAATGCGGCGCGCAGGTACACACTATATGAAACAGTCTCTGATTAACCCCTCTCGATAACTTGCTGACATGGGAGTCTGGATAATCCTGTACATTTACTTTGCAGATTAGAAAACTCACTCAAAAACACACGGGAGTTGACCCAGAGACACACAACTGGTTAACAACAAAGTCATATTCACAACCAGCGTCTGGACCAAGAGCACGGTGCCCCACAGAACTGTGCCCATCGAGAAGTCAATATCTCCTGGACTCTCAAAAGATCTGAGCTGATACCCACCCCCCCACATCCTTGCAGCCCCAAAAGATTGTATTTCACAGGATGGCACCGGATCTGCAGCTCGCGGAGAGGGACATATCTGATCAGTGAACACAGGGCAGAACAAGGGGGAGGAGGGGAGAATGGAGCACACCCTGGCCCAATACACCTTGAGGATGATGTTCCCAATCAGAGAAGCCAATCCACAGAGAAGACCACATGGGCAGCCCCACGATGAGAAACGTCCCTCAAAGACCCATAGCCTTAGAGGGGACAACACTGGACACACAGTGTGGGAACTGCGCCCGAACTGATCCTGCCACTTCGATGCATGACACTAAGAGAGTGCAGCGGAAGAGTAAGAAAACGGAGCATCAAAGTCCCCGGGGAATGCCAAAGGTGGACTTTGTGGTCAGGGTTCGGTGCCCCCACAGACTGGACTGGAAAACACTCCTAAAGTTCACCACACAGTCCTTGTACTTTTCTTTCTGGTTAGTGTTGTTTTCTTTTAGTGTCATTGGATTTGGGTTGGGTTTTGTTTTCATTTTTGTTTGTTTTTTTTTTCTTTTTGCTGCTTGGTTTAGCTCAGTCTTGTTTTGTGCATGTTATTACCTTTACAGGTCTGTCTAATTAAGAGAGGCTGGATGAACAATCTGGAGGAGTAAACATGTGACCGGCCCTTTCCATTGGGCATGGGAGTGAGCACGGTGGGGGGAAAGGAAGTGCTGTAAAGAAACCCAGAGACAAGGGTACAACAAGTGATGGAAAACGATAGTGAGGGGGATGTAGGAGGCCTGGTAGGGCGTGATCAAAGGTAATGTAACCAAGAGGAATTACTGAAACCCAAAGGAAGACTGAGCATGACAGTGGGCACAAGAGGAAAATCAAAGAGTATAGAAGAGTGAGCTGGGAAGCAAGGGCCAGTTATAGACGTCTAAATAAAGGCATGTACATATGTACATATATTTACAAAGGGGCATGGGGAAATAGATCTGTGTCCATATGTTTATAGATTTAGTATTAAGGTAGCAGATGGACATAGGGCCTCCGCTCAAGGACTCCCTCATTGCAATAACACTGTTCTATTAAATTGGCATTCTAAGATGCTCACCTTCCCTACACAATCACTGACCACAAAGCGGCTGCATAAGCAAATGTGGTGAAGAAAGCCGATGGTGTCCAGCTACCTAAAGATATAGCGTGTGGGGTCTTAAAGGCCTGAGGGTAAAGAAACAGCCATCTGGCTCTGAAGCAACAGAGCCCACATGGAGAAAGCATACCAGCCTGTGTGATCACAAAGTTTTAAAGGGATAAGGCAACAGGTATCATGAGAACAAAAAAATCTTATCATGGAGAATGAGAGGGGACTGCCGGGTATAGACCCAAAACCTATTTGCAGTGCACTGGACATCCCCTTACAGAAGGATCTCAGAGTGGAGATTAAAGAATACAGGGTATGAGACAGCAAAGATGAAACACAACTTTCCTCTAGTTCTTAATGCTTTCTCTTGCCCCACTATCATGATCCCAGTTCTACCATACTAATCTGGCCAAACTAGAGAAGGTATTCTAGTACCGATAGGAATTTCAAACACGGGGAATCCAGAGTGGATGGGCCCTTTACCAGTGTTATGAGTGGAGATACTGGGAGGGTGGAGGAAGGGCAGGATGGAAAGTGGGAACCGATTACAAGGATCTTCATTGACCTCAAAAGAAAGGTGGGTGAAAATATGACAAAAGAATTAGTACATTTCCAAGGATTGATGAGGGATGGGTGGCGGGCATTGAGGGGGGAAAAATGAGGAGCTGAGGCCAGGGGCTTGGGTGGAGAGTGGATATTTTGTGAATAAGGAGGGCAATTAATGTACAGATGGGCTTCAAACAGATGATGTATTTATGGATGGTGGTTAGTGTTGTAGGAGCCACTAATGAAAAGATCATAAAAGAAACAAAAATAATCTTGGCAGGGGCTCATGCAAGGATGATCTCAGGCTGGATTAGACCAGTCAAAACAGCTACTGGAGTCGCCTCACCCTGTGTCTATTATTGAGTCAGCCATGATGCTTAGGACCCACAGCCCCAGCAGCTGGCCAGAGAGGGAGGTGGATCTCTGAGGCCATTCCACAGGGGGAATGGTCCTCTGTCCTGCAGGGCCCACCCTCCTTTGTAAGCATGCTGCCTGGGGCAAGGCTTTCATGGAGTCCACACCATGGGAGCTCTACTACTCATGGGGGATTGGCAGGAAGTCTCTGCTCATGCGCACACACCACCAACTAGCTGGAGGATCTCCGTGAACAAAGCCTGAGGCAGACAACAAGCCCACTAACTGATGCTGTAAGAGATACAATCAGCATCCAGAAACCTGCAACTGGGAGTAAGAGGCAGCATACCTTGGTCCCAGCCCCTCCCACTCTAATCTACAAAGAGTGACATTGCAAAGCAGAGGGTTTTCATAAAGCACTTCCAGGACTGTGGAATGAGCAGCCTCGTTTGTGGACATGGATACTCTGTGATCCAGACGTACTACCTCCTCCCTTACAGTCAGCTGAGACAAAAACCCTTGCAAGCAGAAAGCCATGCATCTGAACAGTATCCACCAGCCACTCATGTGCAGCACAGCTGCCTCCAAAGAGCCTTCCTGAGTGAGAGAGAAATCATGCAGAAGCCTGGTCTGCACTCAAGAGAGTTTTATGAGCGTAGGGAGGCGTGGTGGGCAAGTCTGGCCGACCCCAGTGGCTGAATTGAATTTACATGGCCTAGATTGGTCAATCCAGGTACAGGAACCACCCAGGTGACCTCCCCTTCATGGCCAGAAATCTGGACCTCTGAGCATGCACAGGGTGCCTCTCCTAACTGGGCTCTTATCTTGGCCCTATGGGCATGCATAACGGATGCCCCAGTCCCTAGCATAGCTACCTAACATTTGCCCCCCTGAAGAGATATGGACCCAAATATTTGGGGGTACTGGGCGACGACATCTCTAGCTGCTTCCTGCTGGCAAAAGGGGCGAGGTGGGGCTTTGGGTCCATACCCTTCCTACACTGCTGGGAGGGGTTGTCCATTGAGGGCAACTTTATCCAGGATGGATAAGGTTGAGGTGGTCCAGGAGATGGTAGTCGTGGACCTGGCACACTTGGTTCAGAAGCTTTAATCACCCGATAACTTCTGAGAAAAACAAACGGTCTAAAAGGTGAACAGTTTGACTACGACAAGGCTAAGCTTGTGAGGTGGCAGTGGCCTTGAAATTAGGTGAGTGTCACAGGAAACAAAAATAATCTTAGGATTACCAGACATGTGTGTTTGTTCATTGGAAGTACAGGAAGAGGGATAAAAGCATTCACACTTTCCCCTAGGAGGGCACAGGTTTGGGCACTACTAGGTGCAGTCGGATCACTGATTCATTTATGATGCTAAGGTCTTGGACCCGCTGATAAGACCCATCCTTCTTTTTAACCCTATAACGCTTCAATTTTAATTTTGGGAAAAAATTTTCTTTTTGTTGTGGACTTTCATAGTTATAAATATATATATATATGTATTAATATATACATTTTTAATGTTATGAAAACATCATGCTTCGCGTTATAGAGTTAAATGGAAATAATGGGCTAGTGCAGGACGAGTCAAAAGTGACCAAAATAGAGTAACTGCCTAAGCCATTTTGAATTTTCTTGGGTTCAATTGGAGTAAAGGCTTGTAAATTACCCGGGGTCCAAATTCCCATGGTGCCTCCTACAACGGGTAGAATGTTCAGGGATGTTTCAGGGCTGGGAGATTAATAACCCCTAAGTCCAGGATACCTTAGGGCAGGGGTCTTTAAACTGTTTACCCAGGGGGCCAGTTCACTATCCCTCAGGCCTTTTGAAGGAAAGACTATAGTTTAAAAAAACAAATATTACGAACAAATTCATGTGCACACTGCACATCTTGATTTGAAGTTCAAAAAAAAAAAATAAATGGGGCACATACACCCGGCAGAAAGGATCAACGTCCTCGGCTGTCTGCATGTGGCCCACAGGTTGTAGTTTGAGGACCCCTGCTCTCGGCATTCACCAAGAGGATGTGGTTTCAACCCAAAAGCTTGGAGACTCTACAATTTGTTTAAAAGTGATGGGGCAGAAGGAGTCCCTGATTGACCCACGCAAGACTAGTTTTCCCACCCCCTATTACTAAGAGTTCATAGTTATGTTTAAAGGGAACCAGGATATCCCGATCTGATCCCGTTACTTCAAGTGTGGGCTGACATTGCCACTAAGAAGCCTGCAAATATAAAAGACTTACTCCCTCCCGCAAAGAAAGGGCCCTTGTTTCCAAGGTTTCAGGAAACATGGAAGGACCGGAAAAACAAACGGTCCAAGTTCCCAAAACCACATAGGTGGAGGCCATCCCTCCACATCACCCTCCCCCACCCCTCCCCTCCCTCACCCCTCCCCCACACCTCCCCTCCCCTCCCCTCCCCATCACTCTCCCCTAATCGGCTTTATCCCATTTTGCAGGAGAACTCTGGGAGTGGGAGAGCTGGCTTCAAACCCTTTCTTTCAACCCCCGCCCTATAAGGTTTCTAGGGTCCAGAAATAGAAAACTTCTAACAGGCCCTTATTGAGTCACTCCCTCCCCCACCGGCCCCCCAAACTCACCCCCACCCCTAACAAGCAGCCCCCCACACACACTAGTACTGGTATGACTTCCATACTCATCAGCCCACCTGGAATGCTTGCCAACAACTTCTCCAGGTGCTGTTCACAACGGAGGAGGGTAGCCCTTCCAGACAGAGGCCCAGTAAGCAGTCAGTGAACCTGATGGTCAGCGAGCGGGCACTCCCCACTTGGGAGAAACTCTTTTGGCCACTACACCAACAATGTGGGATCTCAATTCCTAGCAAGGCCCAGAGGACTTTACCAGGTATCAACCATTGCTCTTACATGACCCTCTGCAGAAGAGCTAGGAAACCTATGAATTTATCTAAGGTCAGTGAGAATTTTCAGGTTCCTATAAGAGAATATCCGCCTGCCTTTCTAGAGTGGCTGAGGGAAGCCTACGGGCTTTATACCCCTAACGGCCCGGAGGCACTGAAAACAGGAGGGCAATAAGTATTGCCTTTATTACTCAGTCAGTCTGCCTCAGACATGACAAAGAAGTGGGAAGGGTTTGAAGGGAAAAATCTTAGCGATTTGGTACAAGTGGCTCATTGAGTGTATAACAACAGAGATGACCCTAGCACGACAGAGACAAAGAAGCTAGCTAAAATACTAGGAATTGCCATGAGAGACCCCAGAGACTCAGGAAAAGGAGAGCATGGCCCACTCACGGAGAGACTAACCTGTGGGCACCGCCAAGCCATGGGGAAGGACCAATGTGCCTACTGCAGGAAAGAAGGACACTGGAAAAATCAGTGCCTTGAAAACCCGAGGAGAGGTGCACGACCCTCCACTAGAGTGGATGGGCCTCATCTGCACGTAGAAAGACCCAAGCAAGAGACAATAATGCTTGAAGAAGCTCAATGAAGGGGTCAGGGCTCTGTTTCACTTCGCCGCCAAAAGCCCAGGCTAACTCTCCAAGTAGGAGGCCAGGCAGTAAATTTCTTGGTGGACACAGGGGCCACCTTGTCAGGTTCAGAAAGGAATATGGGCACATTTTCAAGAAGAAAGATGTGAATTACTGTGAGCCTATGATTCCTTCCACAGATAACTCACACCAGAAGGTTTGCATGGAGGGTAGGTGGGTTTCCCAAGACAACAAAATAACAAATATCTATCAGCCCTTTGGCCCAGTTAGCCACCTGGTTATGATATCACTGGCTTCTGGCTCAGCTGCTGAGCCAGTGAAGCAGTTATAGCAGGAGAAGACTAGGTGGCCGGTGGCCATCAACAGAAGGACCAAATCTCCACAGTGGGCTTCCTGTTTCAATATGGAGCCACGTATGTTACCTGCTGGACACCATCTCTATCCTGAGCTCATAATTGCCATCGCAGGTCTAGAATGCGGCGCGCAGGTACACACTATATGAAACAGTCTCTGATTAACCCCTCTCGATAACTTGCTGACATGGGAGTCTGGATAATCCTGTACATTTACTTTGCAGATTAGAAAACTCACTCAAAAACACACGGGAGTTGACCCAGAGACACACAACTGGTTAACAACAAAGTCATATTCACAACCAGCGTCTGGACCAAGAGCACGGTGCCCCACAGAACTGTGCCCATCGAGAAGTCAATATCTCCTGGACTCTCAAAAGATCTGAGCTGATACCCACCCCCCCACATCCTTGCAGCCCCAAAAGATTGTATTTCACAGGATGGCACCGGATCTGCAGCTCGCGGAGAGGGACATATCTGATCAGTGAACACAGGGCAGAACAAGGGGGAGGAGGGGAGAATGGAGCACACCCTGGCCCAATACACCTTGAGGATGATGTTCCCAATCAGAGAAGCCAATCCACAGAGAAGACCACATGGGCAGCCCCACGATGAGAAACGTCCCTCAAAGACCCATAGCCTTAGAGGGGACAACACTGGACACACAGTGTGGGAACTGCGCCCGAACTGATCCTGCCACTTCGATGCATGACACTAAGAGAGTGCAGCGGAAGAGTAAGAAAACGGAGCATCAAAGTCCCCGGGGAATGCCAAAGGTGGACTTTGTGGTCAGGGTTCGGTGCCCCCACAGACTGGACTGGAAAACACTCCTAAAGTTCACCACACAGTCCTTGTACTTTTCTTTCTGGTTAGTGTTGTTTTCTTTTAGTGTCATTGGATTTGGGTTGGGTTTTGTTTTCATTTTTGTTTGTTTTTTTTTTCTTTTTGCTGCTTGGTTTAGCTCAGTCTTGTTTTGTGCATGTTATTACCTTTACAGGTCTGTCTAATTAAGAGAGGCTGGATGAACAATCTGGAGGAGTAAACATGTGACCGGCCCTTTCCATTGGGCATGGGAGTGAGCACGGTGGGGGGAAAGGAAGTGCTGTAAAGAAACCCAGAGACAAGGGTACAACAAGTGATGGAAAACGATAGTGAGGGGGATGTAGGAGGCCTGGTAGGGCGTGATCAAAGGTAATGTAACCAAGAGGAATTACTGAAACCCAAAGGAAGACTGAGCATGACAGTGGGCACAAGAGGAAAATCAAAGAGTATAGAAGAGTGAGCTGGGAAGCAAGGGCCAGTTATAGACGTCTAAATAAAGGCATGTACATATGTACATATATTTACAAAGGGGCATGGGGAAATAGATCTGTGTCCATATGTTTATAGATTTAGTATTAAGGTAGCAGATGGACATAGGGCCTCCGCTCAAGGACTCCCTCATTGCAATAACACTGTTCTATTAAATTGGCATTCTAAGATGCTCACCTTCCCTACACAATCACTGACCACAAAGCGGCTGCATAAGCAAATGTGGTGAAGAAAGCCGATGGTGTCCAGCTACCTAAAGATATAGCGTGTGGGGTCTTAAAGGCCTGAGGGTAAAGAAACAGCCATCTGGCTCTGAAGCAACAGAGCCCACATGGAGAAAGCATACCAGCCTGTGTGATCACAAAGTTTTAAAGGGATAAGGCAACAGGTATCATGAGAACAAAAAAATCTTATCATGGAGAATGAGAGGGGACTGCCGGGTATAGACCCAAAACCTATTTGCAGTGCACTGGACATCCCCTTACAGAAGGATCTCAGAGTGGAGATTAAAGAATACAGGGTATGAGACAGCAAAGATGAAACACAACTTTCCTCTAGTTCTTAATGCTTTCTCTTGCCCCACTATCATGATCCCAGTTCTACCATACTAATCTGGCCAAACTAGAGAAGGTATTCTAGTACCGATAGGAATTTCAAACACGGGGAATCCAGAGTGGATGGGCCCTTTACCAGTGTTATGAGTGGAGATACTGGGAGGGTGGAGGAAGGGCAGGATGGAAAGTAGGAACCGATTACAAGGATCTTCATTGACCTCAAAAGAAAGGTGGGTGAAAATATGACAAAAGAATTAGTACATTTCCAAGGATTGATGAGGGATGGGTGGCGGGCATTGAGGGGGGAAAAATGAGGAGCTGAGGCCAGGGGCTTGGGTGGAGAGTGGATATTTTGTGAATAAGGAGGGCAATTAATGTACAGATGGGCTTCAAACAGATGATGTATTTATGGATGGTGGTTAGTGTTGTAGGAGCCACTAATGAAAAGATCATAAAAGAAACAAAAATAATCTTGGCAGGGGCTCATGCAAGGATGATCTCAGGCTGGATTAGACCAGTCAAAACAGCTACTGGAGTCGCCTCACCCTGTGTCTATTATTGAGTCAGCCATGATGCTTAGGACCCACAGCCCCAGCAGCTGGCCAGAGAGGGAGGTGGATCTCTGAGGCCATTCCACAGGGGGAATGGTCCTCTGTCCTGCAGGGCCCACCCTCCTTTGTAAGCATGCTGCCTGGGGCAAGGCTTTCATGGAGTCCACACCATGGGAGCTCTACTACTCATGGGGGATTGGCAGGAAGTCTCTGCTCATGCGCACACACCACCAACTAGCTGGAGGATCTCCGTGAACAAAGCCTGAGGCAGACAACAAGCCCACTAACTGATGCTGTAAGAGATACAATCAGCATCCAGAAACCTGCAACTGGGAGTAAGAGGCAGCATACCTTGGTCCCAGCCCCTCCCACTCTAATCTACAAAGAATGACATTGCAAAGCAGAGGGTTTTCATAAAGCACTTCCAGGACTGTGGAATGAGCAGCCTCGTTTGTGGACATGGATACTCTGTGATCCAGACGTACTACCTCCTCCCTTACAGTCAGCTGAGACAAAAACCCTTGCAAGCAGAAAGCCATGCATCTGAACAGTATCCACCAGCCACTCATGTGCAGCACAGCTGCCTCCAAAGAGCCTTCCTGAGTGAGAGAGAAATCATGCAGAAGCCTGGTCTGCACTCAAGAGAGTTTTATGAGCGTAGGGAGGCGTGGTGGGCAAGTCTGGCCGACCCCAGTGGCTGAATTGAATTTACATGGCCTAGATTGGTCAATCCAGGTACAGGAACCACCCAGGTGACCTCCCCTTCATGGCCAGAAATCTGGACCTCTGAGCATGCACAGGGTGCCTCTCCTAACTGGGCTCTTATCTTGGCCCTATGGGCATGCATAACGGATGCCCCAGTCCCTAGCATAGCTACCTAACATTTGCCCCCCTGAAGAGATATGGACCCAAATCTTTGGGGGTACTGGGCGACGACATCTCTAGCTGCTTCCTGCTGGCAAAAGGGGCGAGGTGGGGCTTTGGGTCCATACCCTTCCTACACTGCTGGGAGGGGTTGTCCATTGAGGGCAACTTTATCCAGGATGGATAAGGTTGAGGTGGTCCAGGAGATGGTAGTCGTGGACCTGGCACACTTGGTTCAGAAGCTTTAATCACCCGATAACTTCTGAGAAAAACAAACGGTCTAAAAGGTGAACAGTTTGACTACGACAAGGCTAAGCTTGTGAGGTGGCAGTGGCCTTGAAATTAGGTGAGTATCACAGGAAACAAAAATAATCTTAGGATTACCAGACATGTGTGTTTGTTCATTGGAAGTACAGGAAGAGGGATAAAAGCATTCACACTTTCCCCTAGGAGGGCACAGGTTTGGGCACTACTAGGTGCAGTCGGATCACTGATTCATTTATGATGCTAAGGTCTTGGACCCGCTGATAAGACCCATCCTTCTTTTTAACCCTATAACGCTTCAATTTTAATTTTGGGAAAAAATTTTCTTTTTGTTGTGGACTTTCATAGTTATAAATATATATATATATATGTATTAATATATACATTTTTAATGTTATGAAAACATCATGCTTCGCGTTATAGAGTTAAATGGAAATAATGGGCTAGTGCAGGACGAGTCAAAAGTGACCAAAATAGAGTAACTGCCTAAGCCATTTTGAATTTTCTTGGGTTCAATTGGAGTAAAGGCTTGTAAATTACCCGGGGTCCAAATTCCCATGGTGCCTCCTACAACGGGTAGAATGTTCAGGGATGTTTCAGGGCTGGGAGATTAATAACCCCTAAGTCCAGGATACCTTAGGGCAGGGGTCTTTAAACTGTTTACCCAGGGGGCCAGTTCACTATCCCTCAGGCCTTTTGAAGGAAAGACTATAGTTTAAGAAAACAAATATTACGAACAAATTCATGTGCACACTGCACATCTTGATTTGAAGTTCAAAAAAAAAATAAATGGGGCACATACACCCGGCAGAAAGGATCAACGTCCTCGGCTGTCTGCATGTGGCCCACAGGTTGTAGTTTGAGGACCCCTGCTCTCGGCATTCACCAAGAGGATGTGGTTTCAACCCAAAAGCTTGGAGACTCTACAATTTGTTTAAAAGTGATGGGGCAGAAGGAGTCCCTGATTGACCCACGCAAGACTAGTTTTCCCACCCCCTATTACTAAGAGTTCATAGTTATGGTTAAAGGGAACCAGGATATCCCGATCTGATCCCGTTACTTCAAGTGTGGGCTGACATTGCCACTAAGAAGCCTGCAAATATAAAAGACTTACTCCCTCCCGCAAAGAAAGGGCCCTTGTTTCCAAGGTTTCAGGAAACATGGAAGGACCGGAAAAACAAACGGTCCAAGTTCCCAAAACCACATAGGTGGAGGCCATCCCTCCACATCACCCTCCCCCACCCCTCCCCTCCCTCACCCCTCCCCCACCCCTCCCCTCCCCTCCCCTCCCCATCACTCTCCCCTAATCGGCTTTATCCCATTTTGCAGGAGAACTCTGGGAGTGGGAGAGCTGGCTTCAAACCCTTTCTTTCAACCCCCGCCCTATAAGGTTTCTAGGGTCCAGAAATAGAAAACTTCTAACAGGCCCTTATTGAGTCACTCCCTCCCCCACCGGCCCCCCAAACTCACCCCCACCCCTAACAAGCAGCCCCCCACACACACTAGTACTGGTATGACTTCCATACTCATCAGCCCACCTGGAATGCTTGCCAACAACTTCTCCAGGTGCTGTTCACAACGGAGGAGGGTAGCCCTTCCAGACAGAGGCCCAGTAAGCAGTCAGTGAACCTGATGGTCAGCGAGCGGGCACTCCCCACTTGGGAGAAACTCTTTTGGCCACTACACCAACAATGTGGGATCTCAATTCCTAGCAAGGCCCAGAGGACTTTACCAGGTATCAACCATTGCTCTTACATGACCCTCTGCAGAAGAGCTAGGAAACCTATGAATTTATCTAAGGTCAGTGAGAATTTTCAGGTTCCTATAAGAGAATATCCGCCTGCCTTTCTAGAGTGGCTGAGGGAAGCCTACGGGCTTTATACCCCTAACGGCCCGGAGGCACTGAAAACAGGAGGGCAATAAGTATTGCCTTTATTACTCAGTCAGTCTGCCTCAGACATGACAAAGAAGTGGGAAGGGTTTGAAGGGAAAAATCTTAGCGATTTGGTACAAGTGGCTCATTGAGTGTATAACAACAGAGATGACCCTAGCACGACAGAGACAAAGAAGCTAGCTAAAATACTAGGAATTGCCATGAGAGGCCCCAGAGACTCAGGAAAAGGAGAGCATGGCCCACTCACGGAGAGACTAACCTGTGGGCACCGCCAAGCCATGGGGAAGGACCAATGTGCCTACTGCAGGAAAGAAGGACACTGGAAAAATCAGTGCCTTGAAAACCCGAGGAGAGGTGCACGACCCTCCACTAGAGTGGATGGGCCTCATCTGCACGTAGAAAGACCCAAGCAAGAGACAATAATGCTTGAAGAAGCTCAATGAAGGGGTCAGGGCTCTGTTTCACTTCGCCGCCAAAAGCCCAGGCTAACTCTCCAAGTAGGAGGCCAGGCAGTAAATTTCTTGGTGGACACAGGGGCCACCTTGTCAGGTTCAGAAAGGAATATGGGCACATTTTCAAGAAGAAAGATGTGAATTACTGTGAGCCTATGATTCCTTCCACAGATAACTCACACCAGAAGGTTTGCATGGAGGGTAGGTGGGTTTCCCAAGACAACAAAATAACAAATATCTATCAGCCCTTTGGCCCAGTTAGCCACCTGGTTATGATATCACTGGCTTCTGGCTCAGCTGCTGAGCCAGTGAAGCAGTTATAGCAGGAGAAGACTAGGTGGCCGGTGGCCATCAACAGAAGGACCAAATCTCCACAGTGGGCTTCCTGTTTCAATATGGAGCCACGTATGTTACCTGCTGGACACCATCTCTATCCTGAGCTCATAATTGCCATCGCAGGTCTAGAATGTGGCGCGCAGGTACACACTATATGAAACAGTCTCTGATTAACCCCTCTCGATAACTTGCTGACATGGGAGTCTGGATAATCCTGTACATTTACTTTGCAGATTAGAAAACTCACTCAAAAACACACGGGAGTTGACCCAGAGACACACAACTGGTTAACAACAAAGTCATATTCACAACCAGCGTCTGGACCAAGAGCACGGTGCCCCACAGAACTGTGCCCATCGAGAAGTCAATATCTCCTGGACTCTCAAAAGATCTGAGCTGATACCCACCCCCCCACATCCTTGCAGCCCCAAAAGATTGTATTTCACAGGATGGCACCGGATCTGCAGCTCGCGGAGAGGGACATATCTGATCAGTGAACACAGGGCAGAACAAGGGGGAGGAGGGGAGAATGGAGCACACCCTGGCCCAATACACCTTGAGGATGATGTTCCCAATCAGAGAAGCCAATCCACAGAGAAGACCACATGGGCAGCCCCACGATGAGAAACGTCCCTCAAAGACCCATAGCCTTAGAGGGGACAACACTGGACACACAGTGTGGGAACTGCGCCCGAACTGATCCTCCCACTTCGATGCATGACACTAAGAGAGTGCAGCGGAAGAGTAAGAAAACGGAGCATCAAAGTCCCCGGGGAATGCCAAAGGTGGACTTTGTGGTCAGGGTTCGGTGCCCCCACAGACTGGACTGGAAAACACTCCTAAAGTTCACCACACAGTCCTTGTACTTTTCTTTCTGGTTAGTGTTGTTTTCTTTTAGTGTCATTGGATTTGGGTTGGGTTTTGTTTTCATTTTTGTTTGTTTTTTTTTTCTTTTTGCTGCTTGGTTTAGCTCAGTCTTGTTTTGTGCATGTTATTACCTTTACAGGTCTGTCTAATTAAGAGAGGCTGGATGAACAATCTGGAGGAGTAAACATGTGACCGGCCCTTTCCATTGGGCATGGGAGTGAGCACGGTGGGGGGAAAGGAAGTGCTGTAAAGAAACCCAGAGACAAGGGTACAACAAGTGATGGAAAACGATAGTGAGGGGGATGTAGGAGGCCTGGTAGGGCGTGATCAAAGGTAATGTAACCAAGAGGAATTACTGAAACCCAAAGGAAGACTGAGCATGTCAGTGGGCACAAGAGGAAAATCAAAGAGTATAGAAGAGTGAGCTGGGAAGCAAGGGCCAGTTATAGACGTCTAAATAAAGGCATGTACATATGTACATATATTTACAAAGGGGCATGGGGAAATAGATCTATGTCCATATGTTTATAGATTTAGTATTAAGGTAGCAGATGGACATAGGGCCTCCGCTCAAGGACTCCCTCATTGCAATAACACTGTTCTATTAAATTGGCATTCTAAGATGCTCACCTTCCCTACACAATCACTGACCACAAAGCGGCTGCATAAGCAAATGTGGTGAAGAAAGCCGATGGTGTCCAGCTACCTAAAGATATAGCGTGTGGGGTCTTAAAGGCCTGAGGGTAAAGAAACAGCCATCTGGCTCTGAAGCAACAGAGCCCACATGGAGAAAGCATACCAGCCTGTGTGATCACAAAGTTTTAAAGGGATAAGGCAACAGGTATCATGAGAACAAAAAAATCTTATCATGGAGAATGAGAGGGGACTGCCGGGTATAGACCCAAAACCTATTTGCAGTGCACTGGACATCCCCTTACAGAAGGATCTCAGAGTGGAGATTAAAGAATACAGGGTATGAGACAGCAAAGATGAAACACAACTTTCCTCTAGTTCTTAATGCTTTCTCTTGCCCCACTATCATGATCCCAGTTCTACCATACTAATCTGGCCAAACTAGAGAAGGTATTCTAGTACCGATAGGAATTTCAAACACGGGGAATCCAGAGTGGATGGGCCCTTTACCAGTGTTATGAGTGGAGATACTGGGAGGGTGGAGGAAGGGCAGGATGGAAAGTGGGAACCGATTACAAGGATCTTCATTGACCTCAAAAGAAAGGTGGGTGAAAATATGACAAAAGAATTAGTACATTTCCAAGGATTGATGAGGGATGGGTGGCGGGCATTGAGGGGGGAAAAATGAGGAGCTGAGGCCAGGGGCTTGGGTGGAGAGTGGATATTTTGTGAATAAGGAGGGCAATTAATGTACAGATGGGCTTCAAACAGATGATGTATTTATGGATGGTGGTTAGTGTTGTAGGAGCCACTAATGAAAAGATCATAAAAGAAACAAAAATAATCTTGGCAGGGGCTCATGCAAGGATGATCTCAGGCTGGATTAGACCAGTCAAAACAGCTACTGGAGTCGCCTCACCCTGTGTCTATTATTGAGTCAGCCATGATGCTTAGGACCCACAGCCCCAGCAGCTGGCCAGAGAGGGAGGTGGATCTCTGAGGCCATTCCACAGGGGGAATGGTCCTCTGTCCTGCAGGGCCCACCCTCCTTTGTAAGCATGCTGCCTGGGGCAAGGCTTTCATGGAGTCCACACCATGGGAGCTCTACTACTCATGGGGGATTGGCAGGAAGTCTCTGCTCATGCGCACACACCACCAACTAGCTGGAGGATCTCCGTGAACAAAGCCTGAGGCAGACAACAAGCCCACTAACTGATGCTGTAAGAGATACAATCAGCATCCAGAAACCTGCAACTGGGAGTAAGAGGCAGCATACCTTGGTCCCAGCCCCTCCCACTCTAATCTACAAAGAGTGACATTGCAAAGCAGAGGGTTTTCATAAAGCACTTCCAGGACTGTGGAATGAGCAGCCTCGTTTGTGGACATGGATACTCTGTGATCCAGACGTACTACCTCCTCCCTTACAGTCAGCTGAGACAAAAACCCTTGCAAGCAGAAAGCCATGCATCTGAACAGTATCCACCAGCCACTCATGTGCAGCACAGCTGCCTCCAAAGAGCCTTCCTGAGTGAGAGAGAAATCATGCAGAAGCCTGGTCTGCACTCAAGAGAGTTTTATGAGCGTAGGGAGGCGTGGTGGGCAAGTCTGGCCGACCCCAGTGGCTGAATTGAATTTACATGGCCTAGATTGGTCAATCCAGGTACAGGAACCACCCAGGTGACCTCCCCTTCATGGCCAGAAATCTGGACCTCTGAGCATGCACAGGGTGCCTCTCCTAACTGGGCTCTTATCTTGGCCCTATGGGCATGCATAACGGATGCCCCAGTCCCTAGCATAGCTACCTAACATTTGCCCCCCTGAAGAGATATGGACCCAAATCTTTGGGGGTACTGGGCGACGACATCTCTAGCTGCTTCCTGCTGGCAAAAGGGGCGAGGTGGGGCTTTGGGTCCATACCCTTCCTACACTGCTGGGAGGGGTTGTCCATTGAGGGCAACTTTATCCAGGATGGATAAGGTTGAGGTGGTCCAGGAGATGGTAGTCGTGGACCTGGCACACTTGGTTCAGAAGCTTTAATCACCCGATAACTTCTGAGAAAAACAAACGGTCTAAAAGGTGAACAGTTTGACTACGACAAGGCTAAGCTTGTGAGGTGGCAGTGGCCTTGAAATTAGGTGAGTGTCACAGGAAACAAAAATAATCTTAGGATTACCAGACATGTGTGTTTGTTCATTGGAAGTACAGGAAGAGGGATAAAAGCATTCACACTTTCCCCTAGGAGGGCACAGGTTTGGGCACTACTAGGTGCAGTCGGATCACTGATTCATTTATGATGCTAAGGTCTTGGACCCGCTGATAAGACCCATCCTTCTTTTTAACCCTATAATGCTTCAATTTTAATTTTTGGAAAAATTTTCTTTTTGTTGTGGTCTTTCATAGTTATAAATATATATATATGTATTAATATATACATTTTTTAATGTTATGAAAACATCATGCTTCGCGTTATAGAGTTAAATGGAAATAGTGGGCTAGTGCAGGACGAGTCAAATGTGACCAAAATAGAGTACCTGCCTAAGCCATTTTGAATTTTCTTGGGTTCAATTGGAGTAAAGACTTGTAAATTACCCGGGGTCCAAATTCCCATGGTGCCTCCTACAACGGGTAGAATTTTCAGGGATGTTTCAGGGCTGGGAGATTAATAACCCCTAAGTCCAGGATACCTTAGGACAGGGGTCCTTAAACTGTTTACCCAGGGGGCCAGTTCACTATCCCTCAGGCCTTTTGAAGGAAAGACTATAGTTTCAAAAATCAAATATTACGAACAAATTCATGTGCACACTGCACATCTTGATTTGAGGTTCAAAAAAAAAATAAATGGGGCACATACACCCGACAGAAAGGATCAGCGTCCTCGGCTGTCTGCATGTGGCCCACAGGTTGTAGTTTGAGGACCCCTGCTCTCGGCATTCACCAAGAGGATGTGGTTTCAACCCAAAAGCTTGGAGACTCTACAATTTGTTTAAAAGTGATGGGGCAGAAGGAGTCCCTGATTGACCCACGCAAGACTAGTTTTCCCATCCCCTATTACTAAGAGTTCATAGTTATGGTTAAAGGGAACCAGGATATCCCGATCTGATCCCGTTACTTCAAGTGTGGGCTGACATTGCCACTAAGAAGCCTGCAAATATAAAAGACTTACTCCCTCCCGCAAAGAAAGGGCCCTTGTTTCCAAGGTTTCAGGAAACATGGAAGGACCGGAAAAACAAATGGTCCAAGTTCCCAAAACCACATAGGTGGAGGCCATCCCTCCCCATCACCCTCCCCCACCCCTCCCCTCCATCAACCCTCCCCTCCCCCATCCCTCCCCCACCCCTCCCCTCCCCTCCCCTCCCCATCACTCTCCCCTAATCGGCTTTATCCCATTTTGCAGGAGAACTCTGGGAGTGGGAGAGCTGGCTTCAAACCCTTTCTTTCAACCCCCGCCCTATAAGGTTTCTAGGGTCCAGAAATAGAAAACTTCTAACAGGCCCTTATTGAGTCACTCCCTCCCCCACCGGCCCCCCAATCTCACCCCCACCCTTAACAAGCAGCCCCCCCACACACTAGTACTGGTATGACTTCCATACTCATCAGCCCACCTGGAATGCTTGCCAACAACTTCTCCAGGTGCTGTTCACAACGGAGGAGGGCAGCCCTTCCAGACAGAGGCCCAGTAAGCAGTCAGTGAACCTGATGGTCAGCGAGCGGGCACTCCCCACTTGAGAGAAACTCTTTTGGCCACTACACCAACAATGTGGGATCTCAATTCCTAGCAAGGCCCAGAGGGCTTTACCAGGTATCACCCATTGCTCTTACATGACCCTCTGCGGAAGAGCTAGGAAACCTATAAATTTATCTAAGGTCGGTGAGAATTTTCAGGCTAAGAGAATGTCCGCCTGCCTTTCTAGAGTGGTTGATGGAAACCTACAGGCTTTATACCCCTAACAGCACGGAGGTCCCGAGAACAGGAGGGCAATAAATATTGCCTTTATGACTCAGTCAGTCTGCCTCAGACCTGAAAAAGAAGTGGGAAGGGTTCAAGGGAAAAATCTTAGTGATTTGATACAAGTGGTTCATTGAGTATATAACAACCGAGATGACCCTAGCACGACAGAGACAAAGAAACTAGCTAAAATACTAGGAATTGCCATGAGAGACCCCAGAGACTCAGGAAAAGGAGAGCATGGCCCACTCACGGAGAGACTAACCTGTGGGCACTGCCAAGCCATGGGGAAGGATCAATGTGCCTACTGCAGGAAAGAAGGACACTGGAAAAATCAGTGCCTTGAAAACCCCAGGAGAGGTCCACGACCCTCCACAAGAGTGGACGGGCCTCATCTGCAACGAGAAAGACCCAAGCAAGAGACAATAAGGCTTGAAGAGCTGCATGAAGGGGTCAGGGCTCTGTTTCACTTCGCCGCCAAAACCCAGGCTAACACTCCATATAGGCCAGGCAGTAAATTTCTTGGTGGACACAGGGGCCACCTTCTCAGGTTCAGAAAGGAATACGGGCACATTTACAAAAAGAAAGATGTGTATTACTGTGAGCCTATGATTCCTTCCACAGATAACTCACACCAGAATGTTTGCATGGAGGTTAGGTGGGCTTCCCAAGACAACAAGATAACAAATATCTATCTGCCCTTTCTCCCAGTTAGCCACCTGGTTATGATGGCACTGGCTCCTGGCTCAGCTGCTGAGTCAGTGAAGCAGTTATAGCAGGAGAAGACTAGGTGGCCGGTGGCCATCAACGGAAGGACCAAATCTCCACAGTGGGCTTCCTGTTTCAATATGGAGCCACGTCTGTCACCTACTGGACACCATCTCTATTCTGAGCTCATAATTGCCACCCCAGGTCTCAAATGCAGCGCGCAGATACACACTATATGAAACAGTCTCTGATTAACCCCTCTCAATAACTTGCTGACATGGGCTTCTGGATAATCCAGTACATTTACTTTCCAGATGAGAAAACTCCCTCAAAAACACACAGGAGTTGACCCAGAGACAAAAACTGGTTAACAACAAAGTCATATTCACAACCAGCGTCTGGACCAAGAGCACGGTGCCCCACAGAACTGTGCCCATCGAGAAGTCAATATCTCCTGGACTCTCAAAAGATCTGAGCTGATGCCCCCCCTCCCACCTCCTTGCAGCCCCCAAAGATTGTATTTCACAGGATGGCACCGGAGCTGCAGCTCGCGGAGAGGAACATATCTGATCAGAGAACACAGAGCAGAACAAGGGGGAGGAGGGGAGAATGGAGCACATCCTGGCCCACTATACCTTGAGGATGATGTTCCCAATCAGAGAAGCCAGTCCACAGAAAAGACCACATGGGCAGCCCCACGATGAGAAACGTCCCTCAAAGTCCCATTGCCCTAGAGGGGACAACACTGGAGACACAGTGTGGGAACTGCGCCCGAACTGATCTTGCTACATCGAGGCATGACACTAAGGGAGTGCAGCGGAAGAGAAAGAAAACGGAGCATCAAAGTCCCCGGGGAATACCAAAGGTGGACTTTGTGGTCAGGGCTCGGTGCCCCAACAGACTGGACTGGAAAACACTCCTAAAGTTCACCACACAGTCCTTGTACTAACTATGAGCTTTTCTTTCTTGGTTAGTTTTGTTTTCTTTTAGTGTCATTGGATTTTTGTTGTCTTGGTTTTTTTGGGTTGCTTGTCTTGGTTTTGTGCATGTTATTACCTTTTCTGGTCTGTCTAAATTAGATAGGCTGGATGTCCAATCTGGAGGACAAAACCCAGGACCAACACTTCTGGGGTGTGGGGCATGGGAAAGAGGGAGGTGGGCGTAAAGGAAGCGGTGTTAAGAAACCCAGAAACAAGAGAACAGGAAGTCATGCATATCCGTGGTGAGGTAGATGTAGGAGGCCTGGTAGGGTGGGATCAAGGGTAATGGAACCAAGAAGAATTACTGAAACCCAAAGGAAGACTGAGCATGGCAGTGGGCACAAGAGGAAAATGAAAGGGAAATAGAAGAGCAAGCGAGGAAGCAAGGGCCTGTTATAGAGGTCTTTTAAAAAGTATGTCCATATGTAAATATATTCATATATGAGCATGGGGAAATAGACCTACGTCCATATATTTATAGGTTTCGTATTAAGGTAGCAGATGGACTCTGGGCCTCCACTCAAATACTCCCTCATTGCAAGAATACTTTGTTCTATTAAACTGGCATTCTATGGTGCTCACCTTCCCCACAGGTACACTGAAGACAAAGCTGATGGTGCCCAGCTGTCAAAAGATATAGCGTCTGAGGTCTTAAAAGCTTGAATGTAAACAAGCGGCCACCTAGCTCAGAAGCAACAAAGCCCACATGGAATAATCACACCAGCCTATGAGATCACGAGGTTTCGAAGGGATCAGGTGTCAGGCATCATCAGAACAAAAACATCTTATTGGGAATGAGAAGAGTGCTTGGTAGAGACCCAAAGCCCATTTCCAGACCACTGGACAATACCTTACAGAAGGGTCTCAGAGAGGAGATGAGCCAAGACTAGGTACGAGATAGCAATGATGAAACACAACTTTCCTCCAGTTGCTAAATGCTTTCTCTCCCCCCATTATCATGACCCCAATTCTACCTTACAAATCTGGCTAGACCAGATAATGTACACTGGTACAGATAGCAACTGGAAACACAGGGAATCCAGGGTGGATGAGTCCTTTAGGACCAGTATTATGAGTGAAGACACTGAGAGGGTAAGCGGGAGGGCAGTTTGGAAACGGGGAACTGATTACAAGGATGTACATTTTACTTCAACAGAAAAGTGGGTGAAGGGGGATATCAGACAGTGCAAGATATGACAAAAATTAGTAAATTACCAAGGATTGATGAGCGAGGGGTAGCGCACATGGGGGGTGGGGATGGGAATGAGGAGCTGAGGCCATGGGCTTGGGTGGAGAGTGGATATTTTGAGAATGAGGGAAATGAATGTACAAATGTGCTTTACACAACTGATGTATGCATAGAATGTGTTTAGTGTTGTATGAGCCCCTAATAAAACGTTAAAAAAAAAAAAAGATCTGGGCAGAGGACTCATTCAAGGATCATCTCAGGCTGGATTAGACCCTTCTAAGTAGAAAGTCCTGCATCTGAACAGTATCCACCAGCCATTCATGTCCAGTTCTGCTGCCTCCAAAGAGCCTTCCTGGGTTTGTCAGATCTCTCTGGGGACAGACAGACCTTGGTCCTCTGCTCTGCGTGAGAAAGAATGCATGTAGAAGCCTGATTGTCATCCAAGTGGGTTTTATGAGCATTAGGGAGGCATGGTGGGCAACCCTGGTCAACCCCAGCAGCTGAATTTAATTTACTTGGCATTGGTGGGTCAATCAAGTTGCAGCACTCACCCAGGTGTACCTCCTCTTCCTGGCCGGAAACCTGAACCTCTGAGCACGCACAGTGTGCCACTCCTTCTTGGGCTGCTACCTTGGCCCTCTGGGCATGCATAATGGACACCCCAGTCCCTAGGATAGCTACCTAACATTTGCCCCCTGAAGAGGTATGGACCCAAATCTTTGGGGTACTGGGCGACGACATCTCTAAGTACTTCCTGCTGCAAAAGGGGCAAATGGGGCTCAGAAGGGATTGTCCACTCAGGTCCCAGGATGGATAAAGTTGAGGTTGTTCAGGAAATCGTGGTCCTACAGCTGGCACACTTGGTTTGGAGGCCTTGGTAACCTGAGAACTTCTGGAAAAACAAACAAAAAGACAAAAGGTTGAAGAGTTTAAGTGAGACAAGTCTAAGATTCGGAGGAGGTAGTTCCCTTCAAGTTAGGTGAGTGTCACAAGAAATAAGTATACTTAGGATTATCAGGCATGTGTTTGTTCACTCTAAGTACAGGAACGGGGATTAAAGCATTCACAATTTCCCTAGGAGGGCACAGGGTTTGGGCACTACTAGGTGCAGTGGGATCACTGCTTCATTTATGATCCTAAGGTCTTACACCTGCTGATAAGACCCATCCTTTTTAACCGTATAATGGCTCAATTTTCAATTTTGGGAAAATGTTTTTGTTTTTATTCTTTATTTTCAAAGTTATCTATCTATTTATCTGTCTGTTTATCTATCTATCTATTAATATATACATTTCTTTATATGTTATGGAAATATGCTCAGCGTTATAGAGTTAAATGGTAATATTGGGGTACTACAGGGGGAGTCAACAGTAATCAAAAGTAGAGTAACTGCCTAAGTCATTTTTAATTTTCTTGGCTTCAATTTGAATAAAAGGCTGGTAAATTACCCAGGGACCAAATTTCCCTGGTGCCTCTACTATGGGTAGAATGATCAGGGGTGTGTCAGGGCTGCGAGAATAGTAACCCCTAAGTCCAGGATCCCTTAGGGCAGGGGTCCTCAAACTGTTTACCTAGGGGGCCAGTTCTGTCCCTCAGATCATTGGAGGGTCAGACTATAGTTTTTAAAAAACCTATGAACAAGTTCCTATGCACACTGCACGAGCCGGCTGCTAAGCAGGACAGGCAGAGGCAGCAAAAACACCCTGAGGGTGGAATAAATGTCGTCAGGCCACATGTGCCCCACGGGCCACAGTTTGAGGACGCCTGCCTTAGGGGTTCCTGTGTGCACTGGGGATGAAGGTCTCTACTGCTCCTCAAAAGGAGAAATGCTCTAAATTCTGGCATCTCCGCCCATTTCCCATCACTCTACAGAACTGTTCCAGGTGAATCAGGGTTGGAAGGAAAAGTGTGCCATTCTCTGGCCACCATTCTCCTTTCTCAAATAAAGTTGCATAGTGTATCAGCTTTTGTTTGTCTAGCCTCTGTGTCAACTCTATCCCAATTGGACAGGATTCATGCAAGGGGGCAATTCCTGAGTATGAAGCTGCTAAGTCCCATCTCGAAAGCACAAAACAAGGCTATTTAGAGCTTGCTGCCTCAAGGTCAATAACCCCGCTTCAGAGCAGACCCCTGGTGTGCTATTAAACTGATGCCTCTGACAGGTGCCCCCACCATAGACAAAGGGTCAAAGAGCAGTCACTGTGGGCGACTTTAGGTCCAACCATTTTCTAGACAATAAGCTAGGAGGACCACTGCTTGGGATGGCCCCACAGCCTTCCAAGATGCCTGCTGGCAGGAGCAGACTCTCAAATCTCTGAAGGGAAGGGGCATCTGGCAGCTCAGGGAACCTTTAGGAAAATTGGAATTTCTGGCTGGAACATCATGGCAGCTGAGCTATATTAAGAGCTGTCCCCAAAAGTGCGTGAAGAAACACCACTGAAAGCCGAAAAGTAAGGGTTACCCAGGCTAGGCTTCCGAACGCCTTTGTCTTAAGACTGAGCAACGGAAAACCAGCCAGTAACAAGGAACAAACCTACACTGGTAGAACACTAACCCTAGAACACCTGAAGTTTTCAATGCAGGAAATAATATTTTTTTTTTGTTTTTATTCTTTACTTTCATTGTTATCAATATATATAACAACCAAAGTATATTTTAAAAGTACAAATTTTCAAAAATATAACCAAATTGTCATATTTATAATATATAATTTTGGTGCCAGATACATTTTAATTAAATGTTACAAAAAAGTCCTGCTCAGTGTTATAGGGCTCAAGCAGCTTGTTTTAAAAACCAGGAGAAAGGCAAAGGGAACGGAGGGTAAAAGGGAAACATTTGGCTGCCGGGACAAGGCAGGGCTATCTCCCAGGCCTAAATCAACCAGCTCCCGAGGCAGTGCCCTTCCACGTGTTTGGACTGGTGGGCACCATTTTGGCCAGGGTCATAGGCCCTGTTTCCCCATGGCGGCTATGTAGGTTCTCTGGGAAAACCATAAAGAGCCTTGATAATGGTGAAGCCATTCTGAACTGACAGAAGCCACCATGAAAGGTAAATAAAGTAGCTATGAACTGTCAATGAACTAGCTGATATTGGGGTGGTAGGCCGTGCAGACGTAGCCCAAGGGAATGTCCCAAAGGAAATGGATGTTCAGAAGGCTTTTGAGAACAAGAGCAGTTTTTGTTCAACTAAGAATGGCTAACCGCAACACCCCACTTCTCTACTCTGCCTGCTTGCACACCTGCACATTGCACAAGTATAAAAACCTTTGGAAAATTCAACTGGGGGCTGCTCAGTCTCCTCTCAAGAGGGCTGACAGACCCTGTGCAGAAAATAAAACTTTTTCTGTTGAACTTGCCGGTGGTCGGAGATGCTTTCTTTCTGGGAATGGACAGTAGCTACAACATTTCGAGGTGCACCGAGATCCGAGTGCCACTGTCGGAGCCTGCTTAGAAAGGGGAACCAGGACATCCTGATCTGATCCCTTAAATTCATGTGTGGATTGACATTGCCACTAAGAAGCCAACATATATAAAAGACTTACTTCCTCCCCCAACATAAAGAGTTCTTGTTTCCAAGATTTCAGTAAACATGGCAGGACCGGAAAAACAACCTGTCCAAGTTCCTAAAACCACCAAGGTGGAGGCTGTCCCTGTCCCTCCCCCCTCCCTTCCCCCTTTCCCTACCTGTCTGATTTATCCCATTTTGCAAGAGGACTCTGGGAGCAGGAGAGCTGGCTTCCGACCCTTGGTGCCGCTGCCACCCTATCAGGTTCCCAAGGGGCCGGAGAGAGGAATACTCACAGCCTCTTTTTGAGCCCCCCCACCCCACAACAAATACACTAGGGCAGGCATGTCTTAACAACCCCCAGAGAAAGATCACTCAGCAGCAGCCATTCTCCCCTTAAGGCAAGCAGCCCCCAAACCTGGGAAGACTCCCGAATCCCTTTTTCAGTATATGTTCCCTTTTGTTCCAGGGGTTTGTATAATTGGAACCAACAAAACCCCTTTTTTCTGACAAACCATAAGGTCTGATTTCTTTGCTAGATATGGTTTTCCATACTCATCAGCCCACCTGAGGTGATTTCCTGCAACTTCTCCAGGTGCTGTTCATATCAGAGGAATGGGACCCCTTCCAGAGAGGCCCAGAAGGCAGTCAATGGACCTAATGGTCAGCCAGCGGGCACTCCCCACTTGAGAGAAATTTTTTTCCCCACTGCACAACCAATGTGGGATCCAAACTCCTAGCAAGGCCCAGAGGGCTTAAGCAGATATCACCAGTTGCTCTTGCAGGGCCTCCGCTTAACCACTAGGAAGCCTATAAATTTATCTAAGGTCAGTGAGAATTCTCAGGCTCCTACAAGAGAATGTCCGCCTGCCTTTTTAGAGTGGCTGATGGACGCCTACGGGCTTTATACCCCTATTGACCTGAAAGCCCCCTGAGAACAGGAGGGAAGTAAGTATTGCCTGTATTATTCAGTCAGTCTGCCTCAGACATGAAAAAGAAGTGGGAAGGGTTTGAAGGGAAAAATCCTAGTGATTTGGTAGAAGTGGCTCATTGAGTGTATAACAACAGAGACAAAGAAACTAGCTAAAATACTAGTAATTGCCATGAGAGACCCCAGAGGCTCAGGAAAAGGAGAGCATGGCCCACTCACGGAGAGACTAACCTGTGGGCACCACCAAGCCCCGAAGAAGGATCAATGTGCCTACTGCAGGAAAGAAGGACATTGGAAACATCAGTCCCTTGAAAACGCCAGGAGAGGTGCACGACCCTCCACTAGAGAGGACGGGCCTCATTCACACCTAGAAAGACCCAAGCAGGAGACAATAATGCTTGAAGAAGCTGAATGAAGGTGTCAGGGCTGTTTCACTTGGCCTCCAGGATCCCACGCTAACACTCCAAAAAGGGGGCCAGCCAGTAAATTTCTTGGTGGACACAGGGGCCACCTTCTTGGTTTTGGAAAAGACTACAGGTGCATTGTCAAAAGGAAAGATTTTAATTACAGGTGCCACATGGCAGACCCAAGCATACCCATGGACAACGGCCAGAATAACAGATTTAGCACAAGAGACAGTTCCACACTCCTTCCTGGTAATGCCTCAGGGCCCCTTTCCCCTAATTGGTCGGGATTTATTACGATAAATGGTGGCCATGATTACTTTCTCATCTGCTGCAACCACCTTAACCCTTGAACTTGAAAAGGCAAAGGTTTTGCTCACCGCTCCACTGCCAGAGGGATATGTGTTTTATCAAAGAGCAGAAGAAACCTCCTCAAAGGAACTTCTTGATAAATGGCTAAAAGATATTCCTTTTGTTTGGGCAGAGAACAACCTGCCAGACCTTGCTGAACATCAGGTGCCTGCGGTCGTACAACTTCTGAGCTCAGCCACACTGGTGAGTGTCAAGCAAAACCCTACTCCCTGGAAAGCACAGGTGGGTATTGCTGTTCACATATGCAGACTAAAGAGGACAGGCATTTTGGTGCCCTGCAAGTCCACATGGAACGCTCCCCTGCTGCCCATGCCGAAACCGGGAACTGAGGACTTCCAAATGGTGCAGGATCTCGGAGAGGTAAATGCGAGGGTAGAAACTGTCCACTCCACGGTACCAAACTCCGAGACCCTCCTGAGTACTATCCCATCAAACTGAATTTGTTATACTGTTTTGGACTTAAAGGATGCTTTGTTCTCCATACCCTTGTCCTCTGTACGTCAACCCAATGAAGACTTACAGGAATACAAGGAGGAACACCCCCAAACCCCCTTGCTCCAGTATGAAGATAACCTCCTCCTGGCCTCCGAAACCCTGGAGGAATGCCCAAGTGCTACCGAGGACCTGTTAATAGTCCTTGGCCAATTGGGGTCCAGGTAATCTGCAAGAGAGGCTCAACTGTGTGTCAATAAAACTGTATACCTAGGCTACCAACTGGAGGAGGGAAAACAGACCTTGTCCCCCAGCCGCACTGAGGTGATCCTCAAAATCCCAGTCCCTGAGACTAAGAGGCAGGTGTGAGAGTTTCTAGGATTTGTGGGGTACTGTCCATTGTGGAATTTGGGATTTGAGGGATTAGCCAAACTCCTATATGCAAGTACTGGGGAAAGGAAAAAACTTCAATGGACTGAAGTAGAACAGCAAGCCTTTGAATCCTTAAAAACGTCGTTCATATGGGCACCCTCTCTTCCCCTTCCAGACATAGAAAATCCCTTCCAATTGTCTATGAGGCCAGGGGCACAGCAAAAGGAATGCTAACTCAGAACTTGCAGCCATGAAAGAGACCTGTGGCCGATCTTTCAATCACACTAGACTCTGTAACTGCAGGATGGCCGAGCTGCATGCGAGCTGAGGCTGCCACGGCCATCCTAGTTATAGAAGCTAGGAAGCTTACACTGGGGCAGGATATTGCTGGGGTAGGGGGACCTATGGTTGAGCCCCTCCTAACAAGTCCCCTGGACCGGTGGATCTCGAATGCCAGGATTATACCACAAATCCCCAAGGTAATGGCCATGACCATGCCATCCCAAGTGTTACTGCCACAACCTACATACTCGGAAAATGATCTAAAGGTAAGCCAAGAGCTGGGCTGCCAAAGAAACTCGGAGCATCCAGGTGGCTGCTCCATCCTGATGGAAGAAGATTCATGCCAGAAGCTCTGGGAGAGATCTGATTCAAGGACTACATGAAGGTATGCACTCAGGATCCTCTAAATGGTCTCAGTTGCTCCTCAGGTACTTTTACATACCCAGGCTTGGACACTGGGTGGCAGATGACACCACTGTTGCTTGCACTGTGCTCGCTCAGGGAAACATCCCTAGAAAAGAAAAGGAGCAACCCCAACCACAAGCTCGAGGTAGTACTCCTGGAGAATTCTGGGAGGTGGACTTTATGGATATCAAACTTAGAAAGTATGGCTACGGGTATTTGCTGGTGCTAGTGGACACCTATTTTGGATGGGTGGGAGCCTTCCCAACAAAGAAGGACACTTCTGCCACTGGGTGTAAATTATTAGTAACTAAAATTGTCCCTAGATTTGGCTTCCCACCACCTTGGGGTCCAACAATGGCCCAGTATTCATTGCTCAAATTACTAAAGTATTAGCAATGCTTCTAAATATTAACTGGAAGCTCTACTGGGCTTATAGGCCCCAAAGTTCAAGGCAAGTAGAAAGAATAAACAGAACCCTAAAGGAATTGTTAGTTAAGTTGCATTTAGAAACTGGCGAGAACTGGATTGATCCTTTCTTTACCTTTTGCCCTACTTCGAGTTCGATGCACTCCCTATGTGAAAAGCACGACCCCGTTTGAATTTAAGTTTGGCAGACCTTCCCCAATTCTCCCAAGACTGAAGGAAGTAGAAGTAATGGAAGTCACTACTTGTTCCTTCATGAAGTGCCTGCAGGCTGTCCAGCAGGTGAGACAAATCATCTGCTCCGACACCTTCATTTTGGGCCCAACCAAGGGAAAGGTGAAGAGGCAGCCCACAACTTGCAACCTGGAGACTGAACGTGGGTAAAGAAGCACTGACCCGAGACCTTAGAACCTAGGGGGACTGGCCCATACTAGGTGATACTTATAACACCAACTGCTATTAAAGTAGTGGGGAAGGGGCCGTGGATTCATCAGTCACAAGTCAAAAAAAGCCCTCCCTGAGCATATCCTGAAAAGATGAACACTCAGAAAGACAGAAAAACCCTCAAAATTAAGGCTTTACAGAACTTAATTGTTTTTGTCTGAGCATTGCTGACAGCACCCGCCATTTCGCCCAACCACAAACACATCTGTGGACTGCTACTCGAACCTCCAACAGTGAATATGTAACTTCTTACACTGGGTCTGACCCCCGTTTCCGCTTTGATTTGTTTGATTTGCTAGGAAAGAGCTGGCATTCCGGATCCTTTAAAGGTAAAGGGCACAATGGGGCCCATAACCGGAATCCCGTCCTATGGGTGCGGAATACCCTCTATAGAAAGAAGGCTCCAAACACACCATTTCTATAGATGCCCGGCTCATGGGCTCCCTAACTGCCAAGGGGAGGGACATTGCCATTGTGCAGCTTAGGGTTGTGAAACTATCATCTTCAGGGTGGAAACTTGTTAAAGACGACCCTATTGTTTTTACAAGAATGGGACTCAAGTCGGAGGGGTTTGATCCCACCACGTGTATGGTTTCCAAATGTAACCCAATAAGAACTGGATTCAAGCGTTATTGGGTTCACTGGGAACACATGGGGAATTCAGTATTATGTAAATGATAGAGATCCCGGGACAACCTTTACTATGCAGCAAAGTAAAATATGGCAACTTCCTGTCCATAAATAGGCCCAAACCTGGTGATAAATCCTGAAGAGCCACAGCTGGGTGTCATTAAGATTCCTTTGCCGCACCCTCCAGACTCTTCAGTAACTTTCCCGTTCACTGCCAGCCCAACTCAAAGGGCCCTTCCCATTCAGGAGCCACCTCAAGGTTCTGTGTTTGATACTCTGGATGCTGTATTCCAATTTATGAACTCAAATCCTAACCTCGCAACTGATTGTTGGCTTTGTCTGAACCCTGCTCCCCCTTACTCGGTAGGCACAGCTACAAATAGCACTATTGGTGCAGAGCGTAATCCAATTAGAAATGTTAGTAAGAAGGATTACACGAAGCAGCAGTCTGTAGGTGAGGTTAGAGTGGACTCAACTCTAGCTCACTTTAAAAGATTACCAAGGGCGAAGACTGTTTTTATTCATCTAATTATCCCTTTAATATATCAAAATATCAAGATTTTTGCCTTCAAGCTGTTCCTATTGAACCAAATGGTGATCCTTATTTGTTATCTGCCCCAACGGGTACTTGCTTTACTTGTTCCACAGGACTAGCACCCTGTCTCCTTTCCCCAGTATTAGCAGCAGACCCGGGTATTTGTGTCCTAGTGCATGTTATTCCTCAAGTGTACCTGTGTTCTGGTGAAGGAGGTAGGGATAACTTTGGAATTTCTGGATGAGCTAAAAGAGCCCCAATGTCAGTCCCACTGTTAACGGGGCTTGGGATTATGGGATTAGCTGCAGTCGGGTCAGTTGCTTTAATACAAGGAAACTTAAACTATCAGACTCTTAGTCAGCAAATTGCTTTAGATTTACAGGGATAAAAATACCATGTTTCCCATTTAGAAAGATCCTTAGACTCCCTTGTAGAAGTGTGTTGCCAAACTGCCGAGGGCTTGACTTGCTCCTTTCGAAACAAGGAGTGTTGTGCATGGCATTAGGAGAAACTTGTTTTATGCAAACCATTCAGGAATCATTAAAGATAGTTTAGCCCTGGTTAGGAAAAGATTAGAGGAAAGAGTCAAGAAAAGAAATGAAGAAACCAATTGGTTTGAAAAGCTACTTAATTGGGCAACCTGGCGAACCACCCTAGTAACGCCCCTAGCCGGATCCCTAATCCTCCTCCTGCTAAACCTCACGTTTGGACCAATAATAACCAATAAGCTAGTGGCAGTCCTCAAACAGAAAGTACAAACCATAAAACTCTTAGTGCTGAGCCCACCATACACTGGGCTGGCTACCGCAGATTCAATGATTTGAACTCGGCTAAGAAGAGGAGGGAATGTAGCAGCTCTGGGCAAAGCTTAAACAGCCTTGACAAGAGAAGTCATTTTGAGCTGATAGAAGCCATTATGAACAGTAAATAAACTAGCTATGAACTGTCAACGAACTAGCTGATATTGGGGAGGTAGGCTGTGCAGACGTAGCCCAAGGGAACGTACGGAAGGAAAGACCAGAGCAGGTAATGTTCAACTAAGAATGGCTAACTGCAACACCCTGCTTCTCTACCTGCTTGCATACCTGCACATTGCAAAAGTATAAAAACCTTTGGAAAATTAGACTGGGGGCCACTCAGTCTCCTCTCAAGAGAGCTGACAGTCTCTGCGCAGAAAATAAAACTTGTTCTGTTGAACTTGCCCGCGGTCTGGGTGGCTTTCTTTCTGGGAAGAGACAGTAGCTACAACAGACACAGGTGGCGCCATTCTGCCTGGGAGTGGAGTCATGTGGCTGGGAAAATGGAAGCCGCAGATTGTGGCCTAGCCGAAAGCCAGCCTGGAGCCAACCACCCAGCCAGAGACCGGCCCAAACCAACAGGGTAGATGTGGGCGCTCCCAGCCATCCTGATTGGCGGAGCCGCAGCACACCACTGTGTCCCAGTCTTGGTGCAACAGACTCCATTTTGAGGCCTGCACCTCCATCTTAGCTCTCAAGACTGACCCCTAACCGACCTCCCCTCCCCTGCTCTACCCCAAATTCCTGGAACCAGCTCGTCCCAAAGCCAGAATGTTTTCTGAATATATGGTCACTCCACCCCTCCCTCACATATAGATAAGATTAACGACCCCTCTGAAGCACCTATGTGCGCAGATCCTCCCCAGTCATGATCAAAATACTCTACGGACAACCTTTTCTTTTCTCGCCTCTTCCTGCAACTGATTGCCCTCTGCTAGCTTCGTACCTTCCATACTTGTCCTTGCTCCGCAACCTTCTTAGACAACACGAAAACTCCCCCATCCCTGAACCATCTCCGACCTCTGCTGATCACCAAAAACCAGTGCATCCTGGAAATGCTGTGTTAATTAAATCCCTAGCACCCAGACCCTTAGCACCCCGGTGGGAAGGCCCTTACACCGTAGTGCTCACTACTCCCTTGGCAGTCAAGGGTCTTGGAATAGATTCCTGGGTACATTTGTCCCGAGTCAAGGCAGCAGTGAACTCTGACCATGGCTCCCAGTGGTCTGACTCAGTCTAGTGGTCCTATGTCTCTCCGCCTCACTCGCCTCACCAAGCCAGCCAGCTAAACCTAACATAATTTCCCCTTTTGCTAGCGATTTTACTTGACTGAAAACTATACCAATTACGCCCGCACTAAGCATTATGATTATTTGCTGGCCACCGCTGACTGCCCACCCACAGGGTGCAGAACACCCATATACTTAAATTTCACTGACTTTAAGCGGCATCAAGGAAAAGCTGATCCCATTATTTGCTACCTGTATGACCAGAAGGCAACTACCCAATGTGCAAAAAGGTGAATACAGAAAAATGTAGGGTGTCCTTGGTCTTCCTGCCAGATACTTTACCTTTCCCTTTGTCCCCAGGGATGATTCTACTACCATAAATCTAAATACACTCTCACAATCCCAGACCCCTGGGATAGCCGCTGGACACCTCTGGTTCCAGGAGCGTGGTACGCCACTCGCCGAGAGAAATTTCCAGACGCCAAACTCTATGTATGGAGGTCGCTACTCCAGGTCCAATCCACCATCCACTGTAATATTCAGATCCAAGACCTTCAACTCACTAAGCAAATTTCTAAACCTTCTGAGTCTCCCTTCTCCCAGCTTACCCTGCTACAGCAGGGACTGGCCATCGCCACTTTGCTGGACTAGCCAACCTCTCCACCTGCTGCATGTGTGCAGCCCTAGAACGCCCTCCTCTGGTAGCAGTACCAGGTCCTGCCCTGTCATTTTCATCCAACGTAAAGACCACAAAACCCATAACCATCCCCAATATTCCTCTGTACATCCAACCAGAAAACACTCAAGTGCCCTTTTGCTACTCCAATCCATCGACACAGACATGTAATGTCACCCAAATCCCCTCCAAACCACTAACAGCGCCAGAAAAAAATTTTCTTTTGGTGCAACTATACACTAAGCATTTAAACATCAGTTCTACCTTACCCTTTTGTGCCTGCCCGTCACTCTGGTTCCGCAGCTCACTACATACACTCCGGCTGAGGTCCAGGACAAATACATCCAGGTATACAGTCGCCAAACTAAAAGAGCAGTTTTTCTTCCGATAGCAGTGAGAATCTCCTTAGCCTCAGCAGCAGGTGCAGTAGGACTCAGCGGCGGGACCCTTAGAACCTCTATCACCACAGCAGACAAGTTATCCACACGCTTCCAGCTGGCAGTTGATGCCTCTGCCAAATCTCTAGCCTCCCTGCAGAAACAAACAACCTCTGTTGCCCAAGTTGCCTTGCAGAGCCGCTGCACTTTAGACCTCATCACTGCTGAAAAAGGAGGAACCTGCTAATTCCTCCAGGAGGAATGCCGTTATTACATCAATAAGCTGGGAATTGTGGAAACTAGAGTCCAGACCCTCAACAAGCTAAACCGTGAGCTGCAAAACAACAGATTCAGAACAGACGGATCCTCTTCCTGGTGGAACTCTTCTCTGTACTCCTTCCTAGCCCCCATACTAGAACCCATAATTTTAGTAGTAATTTTGCTCTTAATTGCTCCTTGTCTCATTCAGCTCCTGCAAAGTTGACTCCGCGAAATCACCCGTATAGCAGTCCACCAGCAACAACAACCTCTCCACCCTGTGCCAGGCCGCAACTCCCAGTACTCTGCCTGGAAAAGCCCCTCCCCTTGCTCTTCGCCCACTACCCACAGGAAGCAGTTACAGAAATGGACTAATGTTGTCCCTTTTCCCTATAGGGTCAGTCTAAAACGTCCTGTCTTGGCACAACAGACTCCATTTTAGTTCTCAAGACTGACCCCTAACTGACCTCCCCTCCTCTGCTCAACCCCAAATTCCTGGAACCAGCTCCTCCCAAAGCCAGAAGGTTTTCTGAAGATATGGTCACTCCACGCGTCCCTGACATATGTAGGTAAGATTAACGACCTTCTCCCTTTGGAAGCACCTGTGTGCGCAGATCCACCCCCCCCCCAAGCTATGATTCTCCCCAGCTGTGCCTGCCAGCAGTGGGCATAAAAACGCCGCCAGGATTTTTTCCCTGGCGTGGCTTCAATAGCTCAATACCCTGAGTTGCTGAACCCGCCACAAGTTCGCAATAAAGCCTGCTTCTAAAACTTAATTAATTGGGTCTTTGATTCTGTTTTCGAGTCCAAATAAACTTTTACACTGAGCCTCGAGAAGGCTTTGGGAGTCAAAATCCTCCCAGCCTCCAGGCAGCAGCGTCCCAGCCCCCTCCCAAATGCAGCCCGGGAAGGCAGGCACAGAGAGGCACATCAAGTCCCGCACACCAGCAAGAAACGGCGCAAAGACCAACACCAGCAAGAAACGGCGCAAAGACAGACACCAGCAAGAAACGGCGCAAAGACCGACACCAGCAAGAAACGGCACAAAGTCCGACACCAGCAAGAAACGGCGCAAAGACCGACACCAGCAAGAAACGGCGCAAAGACCGACACCAGCAAGAAACGGCGCAAAGACCGACACCAGCAAGAAACGGCGCAAAGACCGACACCAGCAGGAAACGGCGCAAAGACCGACACCAGCAAGAAATGGCGCAAAGACCGACACAAAAGGCTGGGGCTGCGGCAATACGCTACAAGCGTCCCCAGGGGCCTCCACCGTATTGGGTGGGGCGCCACTTGGATTGGCTCACCTAGGCCAGGTGAACTCAACCCAACAATTCTCCCAAGGGTGGTGAGGTGAAAGGAGCCCAGAGGGGCCCACAACCCGTGAGACCAGCATGGGAAGGCCCACTCCTGGGCCCGGCTTACCTCATAGCTTCCAGTCACACAGCACCGCTTCTGTTCGAACATCACCGCTTCTGTTGGACCTCACCTGGGGCAGGTGTGCCTCGGTCCTCGGCTCCACGCCAGAAACAGCTCACGCCGAGGCCTGGTTTGGGATCCTCTTGAGTTTTATGAGCGGTTAGGGAGGCGTGGTCGATGACGTAGTTCGACCTCATTGGCTGTATTGTTGAATTGAATTCACCTGGCCTAGGTGAGCCAATGTAGGTACAGCGCCCACCCAGGCATAGCTCCCCCTGCTGGCTGGAAACCTGAACTTCTGAGCATGCAGTGAGCCTCTACTTCATGAGCCGGTAGCTCAGACCTCTGAGCTTGTGTAATGGGCCTGCCAGTCCCTATGCTAGCTCCCTAACAGGTTTTCCAGCCAAAGGTCTGCCTTCTGGGGCTGTTCTACAGAAAGCACTTGGTTCCTGACCCCTACGCATTCAGGGTGGTGGATGCCCTTGCTTCCATGCTTGCTTCTATGTAATTCTGGAATGGTCCTTGTTTCACACGGTCGGCGAGGTCAGGAATTCTGGGCTGGTTGGCTACCAGGCACAAAATAAATAGCCAACGGATTGAAATCTCAACCCCTATATTGGTTTATTATGGACCACACAGACTTGTCTTCTGGAACTTCCCTCCTCAATTTCTGAACCCTTGAACTCCTTGCCACCTCTACGTGGAAAACAAGGATTCCAAACTCCGATCACCACATCTGCCTGCCCCCCCCAGTCCCTCTGTGGTCCCCCTTGTCTTCCAGAGGTGCATTGTCAACCAGCAAAGTCGGGCCTCTCCATTTCTCAGAAGCTGCAGATTGTTACGTGACATCACCCTGTGTTTAAATGTTAGTGATTATGCTATCTAAAAAACAAATCTGAGCCAACTGGGGACAAACAAAACTCATTTCAAACACCAGCTCTGTCTCCCATAAGGTCCCGTGTACAACTGCTACAACACAACAGTGGGTCCTGCTGGGTCTCTACTATCATCTGGGAGGAAGGCTATTTATTACCGGGAATCCTACCTTGGTCCCTTGGTGTTAATTGCAGACTCACTGGGTGACGGATTGTATCTGACACGCACCATGTTTCCCGCAGCAAACACAACACTTTGTCAAACTCCGTTTGGTATTGCTCCATCCCTCCATCATTCTCCCTAATGACAAAAATAATTAACACATTCATATAAAAGCACAGGATGAGGAGAGCTTTAATTTATTCATCTAGTTCAGGGTCCTCCCTGTTATCAATATATGACAAGTTAATGTCATATATTAATTAAAAAGCAACAGTGAAGCAATTTAGGAAACTGAGGGATTGTCATGGGTCCTGGTTGTGACAGCATGTTTTGGGCATCATGGAAGATTACAGATTTGCCTTCTGTGGTATCTCATATCCATCATCCAAAAACTACCTGCTCTTAAGGGTAGAGAGAGTGAGCTTGTCTTTGAAAAAGGTGCCTGGGTCTCTTTTCCGGTTGCCGCAGCGCTAGGAACCATGAGTACCAAAGTCTCTCGCGACACCCTCTACGAGGCGGTGCGGGAAGTCCTGCACAGGAAGCAGCGCAAGCGCCGGAAGTTTTTGGAGACGGTGGAGCTGCAGATCAGCCTGAAGAACTACGACCCTCAGAAGGACAAATGCTTCTCTGGCACCGTCAGGCTTAAGTCCACCCCGTGCCCCAAGTTCTCAGTGTGTGTCCTTGGGGACCAGCAGCACTGTGACAAGCGAAGGCCGTGGAGATCCCTCACATGGACATCGAGGCGCTCAAGAAGCTCAACAAGAATAAGAAGTTGGTCAGAAAGCTGGTCAAGAAGTATGATGCCTTTTTGGCCTCAGAGACCCTGATCAAGCAGATTCCTCGAATTCTGGGCCCGGGCCTGAACAAGGCCGGGAAATTCCCTTCCCTGCTGACCCACAATGAGAACATGGTGGCCAAGGTCGACGAGGTGAAGTCCACCGTCAAGTTCCAGATGAAGAAGGTGCTGTGTCTGGCAGTGGCAGTTGGCCATGTGAAGATGACAGATGATGAACTCGTGTACAACATCCACCTGGCTGTCAACTTTTTGGTTTCGCTGCTGAAGAAGAATTGGCAGAATATCCGTGCTTTGTACATTAAGAGCACCGTGGGGAAACCCCAGCGCCTGTACTAAGCTACGGTTCAATAAACTTTATTGTTCCTGTTTAAAAAAAAAAAAAGAAAGAAAAAAGTGCCTGGGTTTGGTAGCTGCTCACAGGATAGCAGGTGTAACGTATTATGAGAATTTAACAAGGCTCTGAGAAGACGGTTATTGGAAGTTCTGGCTGGAGGGCAAGGCCATGACTCCTGAAAGATTCTGGATCCAAAAGTCAAGTCAGAACTGGATGCCACAGACTTTCTCAATCCAGCCCTCTTTGCCCCTCCCCTAAGGCCAATACATTTCTTTTTTTTTTCTTTCATTATTTATGTATTTATTTTAATCGTTTTATTGGGGCTCATAAGGCTCTTATCACAATCTGTACATACATCAATTGAGCAAAGCACCCTTATACATTCGTTGCACTCATCACTCTCATAATTCACCTTCCACTTGGGTTCCTGGAATCAGCTCGGTTTCCCTTTTTTTTTCCCCATCCCCCTCCCTCCCCGATCCCACCCCTGGTCCCTTGATAATTTATAAATAATTATTACATCTTATCTTACACTCCCCGGCGTCTCCCCTCACCCGCCTCCCCCTTGCCAATCTCCCAGAGAGGAGGTTACACATAGATCTCTGAGATCGGTTCTCCCTTTCTACATGCCCTTCCCTCCTGGTGTCGCCACTCCCACAGCTGGTGTTGAGGGGTTCGTCTGTCCTAGATTCCCTGTGCCTCCAGATCCCCACTGCACCGCTGTACATCCTCTGGTATAACCAGGTCCACAAGGCAAGGTAGGATTAGGGTCATGATGATTGGGAGGGGAGGAAGCGTTCAGGAACTAGAGGAAGGTTTTGAGTTTCATTGTTGCTACACTGAACCCTGAGTGGCCCATCTCCTCCTCACTACCCCTCTGGAAGGGGTGTCCAGCTGTCTACAGGTGGGCGTTGGGTCCCCATCATGCACTCCCCCTCTTTCACGGTGATGTGATTCTCACCACCACCCCACCTTTGATGTTGGAGACCTGGTCTCCTCTGTCCTTCATGATCACCTATGTTGGTGTGCTGCTTCCGTGTGGGCTCGGTTGCTTCTGGGCTAGATGGCCGCTTGTTTGCATTCAAGCCTTTAAGTCCCCAGACGCTATATCTCTCAGTAGCCGGGCACCATCCGCCTTCTTCACCACACTTGCTTATGCACACTTTCGTCTTCAGCCATTATGTGAGAGAGGTGATCACACAATGATTGATTTTGTTCCTTTGTATCTGCTACATGGTCCATTCAACACCTTGTATTCGCTTAGGCCGTGTGCTTCTTCTCTGTGGGCTTTGTTGCTTCTGAGCTAGATGGCCGCTTATTTGCCTTCAAGCCTTTAAGACCCCAGACGCTATATCTTTTTTTGATAAGCCGGGCACCATCAGCTTTCTTCACCACATTTGCTTACACACACGGCTGTCTTCAGTGATCATGTCGGGAAGATGGGTATCCTGCAATGGCTGCTTAGCAGGGTGAGGTGCTATTGTATTGGGGGATTATGCATGAGGAGACCCAATGTCCATCTGCTACCCTACTACTGAACCTATACATATATGCATATAAATCTATTGCCCCCATAATCATAAATATGTTTACATATGTACATGTCTGTATTTAGGCTTCTCTGTATGCACTTTGCCTCCTACTCCTTTCCTCTATTTCCTTTCGCTTTCCTCCCGACCCATTACCATGTTTAGCCTTCATTCTGGATTCAGTAGTTCCTCTCAGTTACCTTGCTCTTGGTCACTCCCTTCCAGTCCTCCCCTCCCCTCCCTCCTCTGGTTTTGAACCATTCGCTGTTCCCTTGTCCCTGTGTTGGGCGACACCTCCTCCCTTCCCCTACCTCCCACGCTCTCATGTCCCTCCAGGACCGTTGGTCCTGTTGTTTTCTTCTCTCATTATTTGTCCAGCCTATCTTGTCTAGGTGGACCTGCTGACATAGTAATACGTGCATACAAATGGATATGACTTTGACTGCGCCCAAGTGGCCCATAAGAACATGGCTTTGACAGAAGCAACATCGACACGCTGATAAGCAGAAAAGCCACTAGCATACAAAATTTACTGGGTAAAAAAACAAAACAAATTTAAAAAGACTAAACAAAAAGATAGCAAAATATTAAAAGAAAAAATTGCTAGTAGTTCAAGGTCCTTTCATTGGCCTTTAGGAGTGTTTTCTAGGTGTAGCTTGTGAGGCGCCACGTCCTGGCCCAGAAGACCATCCTTTCTACTCCCTCGGGCTCCCTTTGCTCTGCTTCCTCCGCTGCTCCACTGCATGTCCCCAGTGTTTGCCTCAGTGTGGCGGGGTCAGCTCAGTTGCCCATCCCCCATTGTGTCTCAGGTGCTGTCCCGTGTAGGGCCATGTGTTGGTGCAGGATGTCATATCTCGTAGTGTGGTCAGCTGAATGGTCCTCTCTGTATGATGGGCTCTTCTAGCTGGTCTATCGACTTTGGGCTTGGTGGACCCAGGTGTACTCCACTATGTCCTTTCTCCTTCTTTTGTTTCAGCTTCCTTCTGGATGTGGTGTGGTGGGTCAGTTCCTTTCCCACTCCAGACAATCTATTTTTGTTTTCTGTGGTATTCCCTTCGAGTGTGGGGGTCGGCCTAATTCTGGTTTGGGCCGGCTTGTCGTCCAGCCTCTTTGTGTAGACCTCTGTACTTTGCGTTGTCCTCCTTGTTTGGTGTGTCGTGTTGGGGTCCGTATGCATGTTCCAAATCTGTGGGGACATAACCGATACTCTCCCCCGGGTGGGTTAGTACCCTGCCCCCCCCCATACCATCCATTCGGATTCTCCCCCTCCCGGTTCTCCCTCTCCCTACCCCACTACCCCTTCTTTATGCTGGGCTCTTATGTACCTCCCTAGGTGTGGCCTGTCCTCCCTCCAACTATCTATGCTTCCTCCCGTTTATTGTGGGATGGATGTTTATTCTTCTATTTCTGTCATGCTGATTGTACTTATCTCAGGGGACTCATGTTGTACCTGTCCCTTTGGGTCTGGCTTACCTCGCTTAACATAATTCCTTCCAGCTCTTCCCATGAAATAACGTGTTTCATGTGCTCATCGGTGCTTTTCAGTGCTGCATAATACTCCATTGTGTGTATGTGCCAAAGTTTGCTAATCCACTCGTCTGTCGATGGAAACTTAGGCTGTTTCAAAGTCTTTGCCATTGTGAATTGTGCCGCAATAAACATTGGAGCGCATATGACTGGTCGTGTTTTATTTGCTGCTTCAACCGGGTATATGCCCAGTAGAGGGATGGCTGGGTCATGAGGTAGATCAATTTCCATTTTCTTTAGGTATCGCCAGATTGCTTTCCACAGTGGCTGTACAAATGTACACGACCACCAGCAGTGGAGGAGGGTTCCTACTTCACCACAGCCCCTCCAACACTTGTTGCTCTCTGATTTACTGATCTGGGCTAGCCTCAGGGGTGTTAGGTGGTATCTCATGGTTGTTTTGATTTGCATTTCTCTTATGGCAAGGGACTTCGAGCACTTTCTCATATGTTTATTGGCCATATTGATCTCCTCTCTAGTGAAAGTTCTTCTCATTTCTTTTGCCCACTTCCTTAGGGGGTTAACTGTTTTCCTCTTTTTGCAGGTCACGATGGTGTTGTAGATTTTAGTAATGAGCCCTTTGTCTGATGTGTCATTACTAAAAATCTTCTCCCAGTCTGTGGGTTGCCTTGTCACCCTCTTGGCAAAGTCTTTCGAGGTGCACATGCATTTTATTCTTATTAGATCCCATTTGTCGATTTCCAATTCACCTGTGTGTGTCCCCTTCCCTGTTGCAGTGAGCCTATGTGCTCCCTGGGCCAGTACGCTGAGATTAGTCCCGATTCCCTCCTTAATGGTCCTGATGGTTTGGGGTTTGACTTCTAGATCTGTGATCCACCTTGAGTGTATTCTTGTGCATGGGGTGAGGTAGACGTCTTATTTCAACTTTCTACATGTGGATATCCATTGTTTCCAGCACCACTTATTAAAGAGGGCATCTGCTTCCCACTTGACATTTTTGGGACCCTTGTCGAAGATCAGTTGTCTATATGCTGATGATTTTACTCCTGGGCTTTCTATTCTTTTCCACTGGTCTGAGTGTCTATCATTGTGCCAGTACCATGCTGTTTTGACCACTGTAGCTGTGTAGTAGGCATTGAAATCAGGTAGGGCGAGTCCTCCAATTGTGTCCTTCTTCTCGAGGAGTTCTCTGCTAATTCTGGGTTTCTTCCCTCTCCATATGAAGTTGGTGGTCAGTTTTTCCAATTCTTTGAAGAAGGTTGAGGGTAATTGGATTGGTATAGCAGGCCAATACATTTCTAAGGGTTATGGATTCTACTTCAGAATCGTTCTCAATCTCAATCCCAGGGCCCTCTTCACCATTGCTGGCTAGACCTGTTCACCTCTTGCCATATGTGTGTGTGTGTGTGTGTGTGTGTGTGTATCACACACACACACACACACACACATATGGGTTTATTGTAAGTCTGGGTCTGTAGGTTTCTCGGGTGGGAAATGTCTCGGTCCTTGGCTACACACTAGAAAGAAATTCACACCAAAGCCTGGTTGGTGATCCGAGTGGGTTTATATACAGGAGAGAAGAAGGTTCCGGCGTTACAGTTAACTGAACACGGGCACCCTTATGACACTGCACACCCAGCCCTGCTGAGCGGAAGGCAGAGAAGCAGCTGAAGGGAAGGTTCCAGCCTTTTAAGGGCTTTCAGCTGTGAGGCGTCAATTAAGCTCTCCTGGCTTGGCCTTGAATTGGTGCATGCCCTTTAGCCTGCATTGGCTTCCAACCTCCTGTAGGGGGCCCCCTAAGCATGGAGAGGAACAACCCCTTGTCTTGCTACCTAACAGGTCTACATTCCTGTATGGTTACATTGAGATGGAAGTAGCCCCTTTAGACAGCCTGTGAGGTTCACCAGGAGCCACAGGCCCCAGCGTTCCCTGTTACCACCTTAAACCTTAAACTACTGTTGGAGTTTATATTATTTGTGCGGGTCTGTGGACATGGAATGTTTCCATGCCAGACCCTGAAGTTGCACAAATAAGCATCCAGAACAGAACTCATACAGGCTCTAATAAGATGCTCAGATGCTTCTTGCTAGGATGAGAATTCATCGAAGTTTGTGAGCAGTTCAGATCTTGTAAGGGAGAACAGGTCAGTAGTGTATCCAGAGAAGAGAGCAAAGGTCAGGGGAAAGGGAGGAGGCCCACAGACATCTGTGCTCTGTGTTTGGCCACAAGACAAGAAACCAGGTCTCCCTGAAAAAGAAAGCAGAACAGCAAGTCCCTCGGAACTAGGACATCTTTAAACCTGACCTATACAACACTCGGCTCAGGGAGGCGCCTTGGAAAACCGTAAAAGCCCGAAAAGAGGGACAAGGAGGAAGCCCAAGTCTTTGGTTTTCCCTGCTGTGCTTTCAGTGTTGAAATGTCTGTGCACGGAGCCTTTGAAATTTCAGAATCAGAGAGTGGATTCATAAGCCAAGCTCCTGCTTTATTCTTCAATGCATTTTAGCCCAACTCCTCCTTGGTGACACATGTAACAGAAATTCTGGACTTAGGAGCCACTTGGTCCTTGGACACTAGGAGATTACAGTGGAATCTGAAACAGGGCTCTAACCACCAACTGGACTGGCCTAGGAAGCCCAAGTATTCAGTCTCCCAAACACCAACCTCCCGTTGCTCTTCATCTGCCTCCACCTTGTTCAGCTTTAGTTGTCCGTGGAAGCGTTTGGCACCCATCTGATGCTTCAGAACCCAGAAAGGAGGAAAGGTAAAACTGGGATTCAAATGAAACAAGATGTGCCCGGGGCTCCTCGTGGCATTTGTCACCTTCAGTTCCCTCTTCGGACGCAGATGTGGCAAGGTTCACAAACAAGCTTTACCAGAAAGAACAGCCTGCTTCCAAGTGAGAAAAAGCCCTTTACACATGAGTTCCTGAGGTCAGCCCAGCCCTGTGCGCCACCCACCCCTCCCAGAGTCCCCTGCTCTCCGGCGAAGCATTAAAGCAAGTGGAAGCAGAGATTTGCTCAGAATAAAAAATCATTTTTCACAATAGCATGCCACATTCTGGATGGCAATCACGGCTGCACAAACCGTATCCATCCCCAGTCATAATGTTGCCGCCTCAGTGACCACACACACACATTGTGTGGCGAGACTCAGAGTCTATTCCATTTGTGATCAATTGTTTCCTCCCTCTCCACACTTTGCACTTAGGAGACATGCTCTCTGGAGGCGGTTGAGGCTTGTCTTGTGGCCAATAATCATCTCCTACGCCTTCCTTTCCAGTCACTAATTTGATGTCTTCACTCAAAGAAATGCCCATAAGTTGAGGTTTCAGAGGAGAGCTCCTTGAGCTCCCCAGACAACAAGGGGGCCGAGTGTCACCGTCATTATCCTGAGCTGGGAGGGAACACTAGTGTTCCGGAGGCTGGGAATCCGTCACTGCCTGCCCATCGCACAGACAGAGCAGATGCGGTTATAATTGCTTCTAGACGTCCTGCCATGCTCAGTTGAACGTCAAAGCCATAAACGCTGCCCGACTACAATAAAACTGGAGTACGCAGACATTTCTGCATCATTGCCGGGTGAAAATACACTGAGTGGAGTTGGATGAGATGGCAGCAAGCGCTTAAGGAGGGGGTGCTGTGGGAATACCAACAAGATGACTGCCAGTCTCCGTTTCCTCCTCTCGTCTGCTTTGTGTTTTCTTTCAGGACCAGAAGAAATGATGCATATGTAAGGATAAAAAATTTTCCATTTCCAGAGGAGTTTTCCACCCCCCAATCTACCCGCAGCCTCCTTTGAGCAAGCCAGTAAAAGCTTTTTTTTTTTTTTTTTTTTTTAAACCTGCCTTCTCACTATGGCAATTTCCAGAGCTGCTATGTGACTGTGTTTTAAAGTCCCCCTTAGGATCCAGAGTGCAATCCATATCACAAAGGCATCCTCCCAGTCCCAAATAGCAATGCGACCTCAATTCAGAAGGTTGTTCTTGTTTCCATAGACCCAGAATGGAGTTTAAGCTGTTGATCTTGACTGTGGTTGTCGCGTCAGCCTCTCATGGGCACCTCATGGGCAGTGGAGCAAACTGTGCCTATCTGTGCTACCACCAGGACTGGGAGAGGAAGCCAACAGTGGTGGGCCATAGGTCAATGTGTGGATGGGGATGATCAGGTCTTTCTTCATTATTCTGTTTCAGTCTGGAAACACCACTGAAGCCTGCTCAGTGTCATAGCAACACACAAACCTTCACTGACAGTCTGGGGCACATTGGCTGCAAATCAAACCCGGGTCTTCCCGGTGAAAGTCGATGAGAGGTCTACCACTGAAGCACCGTGGCCCTCACCTCAAACCAGGGCAGTCATTTCCGGAGTTCAAACCAGACCACAATGCAGGATGACTGAGATTGCCACCAGAATCTGATACTGATGCAGAAAAAAACCTAACTACCATTTTATTGACTCCCAATAGGACAAAGATCTGCCCCTTTGGGGTTTTGAGACTTTAAATCCTTACAGCAGGGGTCGCAACCTGTGGGTCGCGACCCCTTTGGGGATCAAATAACCCTTTAACAGGGGTCATCCAATTCATAACGATAGCAAAATTACAGTTATAAAGTAGCAATGAAAATAATTTTATGGTTGCAGGTGACCACAACATGAACTGTATTAAAGGGTGGCGGCATTCAGAAGGTTGAGAACCATTGCCTTACAGAAATAGACAACCTCATATTTCTCCCACGGAGGGGCTAGTCAGTTCAAACCCCTGACCTTGCGATTAGCAGGTTAATGCATAGTCCACTACACCACCAGGGCTCCTAATGATATAATAAGAGATACTATTGTTAGATCACTCGTGGGAGAAATATACCTCAGTCCTTGGCTTCGCGTGAGAAAGAATTCACTCCGCAGCCTGGATTGTGATCCAAGTGAGTTTTTTGAGAGAAGAAGTTTCAGGTTTACACAGGCACCTCAGGGCCCCTCACCCCTGCACAGCTTGCCTAGAAGCTGCTGGAGAGAAAGTCACTACGTGGGCTCCAGGATCCTGCCTTTTCTTTCTTTTCTTAAATCGTTTTATTAGGGGCTCATACAATTCTTATCACAATCCATACATACATCAATTGTGTAAAGCACATTGTACACTCACTGCCCTCATTATTCTCAAAACATTTGCCTCCACTTAAGCCCCTGGCATCAATCGAGTCATCATTTTTACCCCTTCCTCCCCACTCCCCCATCCCTCAAGAAACCTTGATAATTTGTGAGTGGTGATAGTGGGAGGGTAGAGGGAGGGTGGATTGGAAAGAGGAAACCGATTACAAGTATCTACATGTGACCTCCTCCCTGGGGAACGGACAACAGAAAAGTGGGGGAAGGGAGACATCGGAGAGGTCAAGATCCTGCCTTTTCAATTCCTCCACAGGGAGGCATGGTTGATGGTCCTGGTCAACCCCATTGGCTGGATTGAATTCACCTGGCTCAGATGGGCCAATCCAGGTGTAACACCCACCTAGGTGTACCACCCCTTCCTGGCCGGAAGTTTGAACCTGAGCATATGTAATGGATGACCCACTCCCTATGCTAAGCTACCTAACAGTATTTGCAAGATGCCGAGCAATGTTCTAAGCTTTTTGTATATAATAATTCAATTATTTCACTTAAGAAGCCTATGTGTGGACTCTATTCTTGCCTCATTTTACAGATGAAAAATCAGTGGCACAGGATGATAAAGTCATGAGCCTATGACCACACAGTGAGGAAGTGGAAAGGAGAGATTTGAACCCAGGCTGCAGAGTCCATGCCTTGGGTGCCTACAGCGCCACATAGGACACAGGAAAGCATGGAGCAGACTCGGCGTAAGACCTAGCATGTATGTGCTAGGACTGCATGAGAGTAGCTGCTACTCAGATCCAGAAGAGAATACAAGGCTATTGCAAAAATTATTTTTTCCAAGAGAGGGTGGAATTCTGCATCTTGTGCGAAATCCCCCAACCTGCACATGGCACAGCTACTTCAGAAGGTTCCCAACAATGTGTGCTGTGTGGCAAACCTAACTGAGCTCAGGGGGAGCTGGTCTGTGGGTTATGTTACCCAGAAGGTGAGCAGTTTGAACTCACCAGCCACCACTCCAAGGGAGAAAGAGAAGGCTTTCTGCTCCCATGGACTTACAGTCTTTGAAGTGGCAGGGAGCATTTCCATGCAGCCTATGATTAGGATCTAGGAGGGTGAGGGTGGATGGAGTTGGTTGAGACCTGGCTTCAGGGCATTTCCCAGAAGGGCTTCCTGCAGTGACTCTGCCTTCAGGAATGTCTGGTGACCCTGAGGGCAGCAAAGTCCTAAGCACACTCAGGCAGTGGTTCTCAACCTTCCTAATACAGGTCCTCTTGTTGTGGTGACCCCCTGACCATTAAATGATTTTCTTGCTACTTCATCACTGTAATTTTGCTACAGTTATGAATTGGACGAGCCCTGTGAAAGGGTCATATGACTCCCAAAGGGGTCGCAACCCACAGGGTGAGAACCACTGCACTAAGGGTTCCCCTTCCGGGCAGCTCTACCAGTGTCTGATGTGCATAGTTCTGTGAGGTGAGAGAAATGAACTTAGTGTCTGCTTCTGGTGACAGTTGATGTGGGTGGGCTTTCTCCCTATGTCAAATCCCTCTCAAGCCATTTGTCACCACAACAGAGGGAGCCACACACATAAAGCAAGAAGAGGAGGCAGCATAGCAGGACGGTAAGCAGAACAAAGATTGAATAAGCACAATTCATTTCAATCATGAATCGGGTGCCCTTGAGATGTGAGGAAGACCCCAGTCTAGTGACATTAGATCAGGTTTAGGGATTGAGTGACGGGACCCTCTTGGCTCCCCTCAGCCCCTATCTTGCTTTCCCATTGACCCTGCCCCTTACATCGTGATTGGTCCTTATTCCAGCATGATGGTTGGTTTCATAATCACAACATGTGGGAATGTGTTAGTCGATAGGTTATACAGGCACAGTCTCTGGAATGGGTAAGTGAGGAGGTGTGACTGGTGACATGACTGGTGGAATGGATCATGTGAAGTGATTTGAGATCGTTGTTCAGACCTGATAGGTCATCCAGGCCTCTAGTTGATCCTGGCAGTACTCTAGTTTAAGGAAACAGAATGTTAGGCATTTAAGTCATATTTAAGCTTAAATTTTGAGCAATAGGCTGTGGCTCACAGTGAGAGTCTATGTGGAGACCCTAAATCCATTTTGAGGGGCCACACATTCAGCCACCATTGAGTTCTTTCCTACTGCTGACCGGCAGTGGAAAGCTTGCGTCCACTCCCCGGGCCAGACTCAGCGATATACGGTCGTGTGCACATCCCAATGAAGGTCCCGCTCATGCTCTCACAGGCCCTCCCGCAACTCCATGAATTGATCCGTCTTCAGGGACAGTTTTGTGACAAAGGTGTTTGTTTTCCATGTCTCATTTAAGCTTTCAGGAGCTCAGGTGGTGATGCTGGATAGTGTTGGACTATTAACAGCAAGATCGCTGGTTCGAAGCCACTAGTCATTCCACAGGAGAAAGATGAGGTTATTGCTTCCTGTAAAGGTAGCAACTTCAGGATCCCTACACAGAGTCACTATGAGTCAGAGTCAGCAGGACAGAATGAGTGTCATTTTATTTAAGTAACTGTGGCTGTGGGTCCTTCCGACACCATTGGGGCCTCATGCGGATGCTCTCCTTCATCCAGAACAGCGGTTTGTGCCTTTTTCTTGTGTAAAACATAGCAAAGGAGTTCCTAATAAAATAAAGTTGAATTGGGAGTCTTTTTTCCCTCAAACAAAGTAAATCCATAAATAGAAATGAGACTATGGTGCTAATAACCAGTTGGAGAGTTGAGAGAGCTGAACTCTCAATCCTGGTAGAAACCCATTGTGACTTTAAAAACTTGCTCAAGGTCATCCATAGCCTATGAGGTTGAGTTGAGCAGACACAAAACAGATGTGTTGGGGAGTAATTGTGTACATTAAGTAAACAATTTATCTTTCTAAAGATTCTGTCTAAAACTTACTTTAAATAGTAAGTTTTCCCCTGGGCTAGGGAAAGGTCAGGGAGCTTAACCCCCTAGTATCCACCCCCTCTCAGCATTCATCATGTTAGGCCAGAGGAGCCAAATCACACCCACTACCCAGGGAGCACTGCTTCCAAAAGCCCATTGCCTGTGCCGGGGCAGAGGGCAGGTACCCGGACCAGAAATGCTGACAGAGTGGAACCAGCGGGCTCAGCCCCCAGCTTCCTGAGAGAGCAGCTGTGATGGTTCACTTTTGGACAAATGTCAATGCATGACTTGGGCAGCACGAAAAGCAGATGTGCAGAGGTTGTTCGCTGTATTCCAGAAGTTCACACACTCCCCGCAGGCTCTTTGGTGGCTTCCACCTTCAATCCCAAAAGGCCACTGCCGTCCAGTGGATTCCAACCACAGTGACCCTATATGGAGTTTTCAAGACTGTAAATCTTCATGGGAGCCAGCAGTCTCATTGTCCCCCTTGGGACAGGGAGCTAGCAGCCCGTTTCACCTCCAGGACCCCTTCCTCTCTAATTCTGGATCCAGTCCCTCCAAATATCCTGCCCTGCCCTTGTCTAGGCTTCTTAAATGCGTTCCATGCTGCTTATGTTAGTCTGGGTGCCTTAGCGAAACAAATCCACAGAAACGCGTATGTATAAGAGAGAGTTTTATGTAAAGGGTGAGTGCACATCAGGAAAACATGCCCGCATTTGCTTATGCACCCGCTTTGTCTTCAGCGATCATGTCGAGATAGGCTGGTGGCTTCTTCCATGTGGGCTTTGTTGTTTCTTAGTTAGATGGCCCCTTGTTTATCTTCCAGTCTTTAAGACCCTGGACACTATATCTTTTGATAGCCGGGCCCAGGGTGCTTAACCACTACACCACAAGGGTTCATTAGCTTGTGACTTATCTCCTGCCATTCACACTAGATGCTCAAAATAGCAGGAAACCAGGTTTCTCCTTTGTGGCCACACCAGGTACTGACAGAACCAAGAACAGAGAAATGCTTAGTTATATATCTTGACTATCATTAGCATATTATATGCCTGGCAATATGTAAGCCTTCGCTCCTCTGACCTCTCACAGTCTCGGTAAAATGAAGCTAATAAAAGTAGTGCTCTCACAAGCTTGGTAGGAGATTAAACAACTCACATAAGGGTACACAGCCTATCAACGAGGAGGCGAGATGAGGCAGTGTGTGGCTGCTGAACCCACACCCTTCACAACACCTGCATTAAAATGACTGAGGGCTATGAGGAACCAGACAGAAGCAGATTCACACCCCATATTGAGTCAATTTAACTGCCTATTGTGCCTGACCCTTCTATCTCTGATCTTAGAAATGGGGTTAACAACAACAAAACACTGTAGAAGAAATGTCCAGCAGATGACAGGCACGCGATTAAACAACAAAAAATAAATCACTTAAGTTGAAATTCGAACTCCTGGAAACCCCTCACACACGTGCAGAAAAGGATTGAGCCCCATGTGGTGTTTCCAGTGCCCCCGTCCTTCCCCCCTAAAATGAGCATTTGATAAGGAAATGCCTGGATTGTTCCAAGCCCAAGACTGTGGAGAACTAAAGGAAAACCCAGCATTATGAATCTTTGAGCACAGCCCTGCTGGGAAACCGCCCTGCAGTCACTTGTTGATGACTGGAGGAGGGACAAGAGTAGGGAGAAGAACGAGGACTGAATGTGACACATAAGCAGGGATGGCCTACATTCCATAAAGGAAAAAACTCAAGGTCTGCTTTTCTGGTGCCGGAAAGTTAAAACCCATCTGGTGCAGTTGAAAAGGTGTGTGTGTGTAGTGGGGGGGGGGTGTTAGGGAGGAGGGGCGATGAGTCCAAAGGATGAACTCCATCTGCAATTGTGTCCTCAACTGCTTTCCCCTGCTAGCCACACGATATTTGTGGCTGGCCTGCCCTGCTTTTGTTATCAAGCCCAGAGAGGGCAAGAGACTAGCTCGAAGCCACACTGCAAGTTGGCAGTAGAATCAGGCTGAGAACTCTGGATGCTTAGAAAGCTTCACACAGACCTGAGAAAGTACCAAGGGAAGACCTGTTCGCTAACTGGGCAGCACTCACTGCATGCCAGCGCTGTTCCAGTGCCCCAGCCAGGGCATTGCTCCCTGTGTCTGTGTGTCTTCAGTGATGCACACAGGTGACGGATTGGCTTTTAATAGCATGCTTGGAAGGTTGAGGCCACCCAGCGGCACCTAGAAAGAAGGGCCTGCAAATCTACTTCAGACCAAGCAGCCTTTCCAGACCCTGGGGAGCACAGTTCTTCTTGGACACACAAGGAGGCCAGGAGTTGAAGTTGATTCCATGATGTAGTTGATTCCATGGTTCCCGGTTGTAGCTATACCTAGAGTCACATCCACATTCATGTTTATATCTCTTCACTCCATGGGGTGTTCATGGCTCCAACTCTTCTGAAGCAGACCACCAGGATTTTGTTTAAGAGGCCTCCGGATAGGTTTGAACTGCCAACCTTTTAGTTTGTAGCTGAGTGCTAAACAACTTGTGCCATGCAGGGTGCTAAGCTCAGAAACTCAGTCGGTGCTTCATGATCTCAGTTGGAATTATAGAGAGGGTCAGTGATGACCCATTGACTGCTGGGTAATTGTTGATGTAGTCTCCCTGTGCAGACATGTAAAGTACCTGAAAACTTAAAATCCAACTCATTGAGTGCATCATCCTGCCGTGCGCCAGCCCAGCAGCATGCTCTGCTGGGGACATTTGGCCATGCCTGGAGACATTCTGAAGAAGGGAGTCCCACTGCCATCCTGGTGCAGGGAACAACACAGCCCCACAAGAACGATGTTGGCCAAAATGTCAGCAGAGCTGCCACTGGGAAAATGGTCTAGTCCAAGCGCTGACCTTCGTAGAGGAAGAAAGCCAATCCAGAGCAGCTAAGTGACCTGCTGTGGGTTGCACAGCCTGATTCCAAGCCCAGTACTATACCCAAAGCTGTTACCACGCCCAAAATTAAACAGCAATAGCTGCCCAAAGGCCTCTTAGTTTGAGGACCAAGTAAGACAGTAAATGAGAAAGCCCTTTGACAAATGTGGCATGCTGCACAAACATGAGATGTTATTACCCAGGATCTTTTGATATATGTAAATAGATCTTGTACCAGGTCAGTTAATTTTCCAACTGCTCTATCTGAGCTTTCAGATGGCAGCACCTCTGTCCAACCCAGGAAAGGACTCCTGTGCAGGCTGAGCAGCCCTGGAAAGCCTCATGCCTGGCTTCTCCCACCCCTCAGCTAATCTCCAAGTGATTAATAAGGGCTCTCACTATGTTGTGCCTCCCAGCTGACAGATACTAGGCTATCAAAGCATTCGTATCACCTCCTTGATGCCTGAGGAGGAATATAGTTTCATGTGTGAGAGTGCCCCAACCCGCGGGACTCAGTTATTCGAGGGGTTCCAAGGAGGACCCAGCCTGAAAGAGAAACGGGCGAGAGAGAGGAGCGAGACCAAGCAGATTCTTGTCAAGGTCTGAGTTTATTGCTACACAAGCCTCTCTATAAAGGGTGAGACAAACAAGGGAGTTCAAAGGGGAGATAAAAAAAAAGGAAGGGCGGGGGTGTAGAGCACACAGGGCAGGCGGCCGCAAGTCTGCAGTTGGAATGTCCGGTGCTGGAGCAGACAAGGGTGGGCCATCTGGTGTGTGTCAGGGTAAGATAAGGTTGAGGTGACGTGGCTTTAGCCCTGCTGGGCAGGCAATATGGCCTTGGTTTTGTCAGGCTGATTATGCCCGGTTCCCAACATGAGAGAAGCCAGGAATATCTCCTCTCACAACTGTGCAGCAAACGAGATCAGATCTCCCAATCTGATTTTCAGCCCTCCTGTCTTTCCAAGTGAAGTGGATGGTCCATTTCACATTGTCTCAAGTCTTTGCACATTGCATGCCAACATTGCGACACAGGGCGCGGCTGTGGGTCTTAGTAGACAAAGCCCCCACCCAGAACCCTGCCCTCAGAGCTCCTTGGTCACCCTGCACAACGCAGGTCCAGGCCGGGCTCCACACTGCAAGGCGATCAACCCTGACCCTCCAGTGTGGCCGTCCTCACACGCTCCCACATCCACCTAGAAGGACTGGAGATGAGAGATTCCGGAAGCTCCCTGCCTCATCTGCCTCCCTCCCCAGAGCGACAGAGCAACTGTAACTGATTAGGCAGGATGCAGCCTCGTTCCCAGTCCCCACCCTCTCTGGGAAAGCAGGGATGTCTGGCACCTCATCCAAGGCCTTTCCCCTGTGATCTCATTACTAAGGAGCTGCTCCTCTACCGCCCACCTCCATCACCTCATCTACATATGGGGGAGATGAGTATGTCTTCTTTGCTGCTCCTTCCCTGAGTCCACCCCAGGAGCTCCCTGAACAGATCAACAATCACTTCTCATTACACCTGCAGCAGCCGTCAGATACTGCTGAACAGAGACAGGCGCCTCCCCTGCTGCTGCCAGGCTCCAGTGCACATGTGCACACACACGTGCACACACATTGTACAGGTACACTCACATGGACACACAAGCATGCACACCCATGTGCACAAACTTTGTTCAGAGGTGGGAATTCTGCCCATTTTAGCCTCTAATATTGCAATCAGAGAGTGATAGAACAATGAAAGATGAAGGTGGATGAAGGAAGATCTATTTATTCCCTTACTTGTTACATAACCATTCAGGGCTCTTTTTTTATCCGTACAAACACACCACCACACCATCAACAATCATCAAGTAGATGTCATGTGCAGTGCTGCCCTATTCAAGGCGGTGCTGAGAATGTGAGGAGGATTCTCTCTAAAGCACAGCTCTGAGGAAGTCTGTCTCCTTCGCACTTTTACACACACAGGGTGAGGAGCCTGCAGGAGGCTCCGTGCGTTGGGTGAAGCCACACGATGAGTGAGGAGACCGAGTGTGTAGCCAGGGGAGTGAGAGCGCAGAGTTCACCACTTCACCAGCATGCTGGTGTGCACAATCGATGAAAGGGTGGCTGCCAGCAGCAGGACAGAAAAAAAGTAAAGCATGTAACTTGTGGTTTTATCTCTGGCTTACTTCCAAAAGGAATTGTTTTTGTTGTTCTAAAAAGCTTTATACCGAGAAAAAAAAAGAAAGAAAGAAAGCTTTATACCTCTATAAAAACAAAAGGCTACTGCTGTCAAGCACCTTCAGACTCAAGCCAGAGGAGAGCTCTCCCAGTGGGCTTCCAAGCTGAAAATCTTCACAGAAACACAGTACCTCCTGTGGAGTAGCTGGTTGGTTCAAGCCAGCAACCTGGCAGTTAACAAGTACGTCCCTTGTACCTGTAATACCTGTATAAAGTGTATTAAATATGAACTACTCCTGGTGTATAATTTTAAATTGAATTATTGTGCCTGGAACTTTTTTTTTAATAGCTAAGAATGGTGAAATGAGACTCCTTTAGATGTTATGATAAGAATACACACTACACAGGGCTTGGACCCAACCCAGCTTAATTCAAAGGAAGGCAGATTTATTTTCTTCTGCTTCCCAGAAGGTTCCCCAGCAGAACGTGTGTTAAACAAAATTGTTTAGCTATGGAAAAGAGCAATCTCCTCTTGGGAAGATCCTGGTAGAAGGGGGCTTTGGTTACATATCCAGCTCAACCCAGCCCCAGAGGCCTCGTCATGTTTTATTTTGTTTTGCCCTTGACACTGATTGTCTTGGGAACTGTGGCCCCCGAGCAATGGCCAGGAAGTCAGGTCTTCTTGATGTAAATCCTCTAATATCCCCTACAATGATTTTCAGTGCCAATGGTAAGGCCCGCCCAGTGGCTGCCACATGCCCCTGAGCAAACACGTCAGAGCAGATGAGAGCATGAGACAGCATTTAAGAGAACGGTAGGCTGGCCTTGACTTAGCTGTTTGGCCTCTCCTCAGAAGTCACTTGTGACACTGACTGTCATGGGTTTCATTAAGAACAAGTCTATCTCTACCAAAGAAAACTGCAAGGTAAGAGGACTTTCAGCTCCAGCTACATATGTCTCCAAACTTACTTACATATTGTCCTGTTTTCAGAAGAAAAAAAATTTACTCAGTGCCTCCCGGGCAAATAAAAACTTTGGTACTACAACCTACAATCCCAGATAAAGTGTAGGTATCTGCTTTGGCAGCTCCCCTGGATCGAGCTGCTCCGGTAGCTCTCCACAAAAACCCTGTGAAGAGATGATCAGGCAGGATAGCCTAGTCTGTTCTTCAGAAAGAAGCTACCCCTGAAACCTCAGTGGCTTAAAATCTAGAAGTTTATTTCTTGTTCATGCAAATTCTGACGCTGGAAGGGCAATTCTACAGGGTGTTTGTCCTGCACACCGTCCGTCAGTGATTCGGGCTGCTTCACAAATATGGTGCCACCAGATCAAAAGGTGGATTCCAGGTCATCACAGAAGAGGAAGAGAGAAGTGGGGGTTGTGGATCAGTCTTTACATGCTTTGACACTTTAGTTGACATAGATCGCTGGATAGGGCTGCTTATATAAAGGTTATCAGTTCAAACCCACCTAGCTGTACCACAAAAGGAAGGGGTCATCTGCTTTCATAAAGGGTACAGCCTAGACAACCTCATGCAACAATTGTACTCTGTACCACAAGGGGTGAGCATGAGTCAGAACTGACTTGAAGGCAACAGGATTTGGGGTGTTTTTGTTTGTTTGGTTGGTTGGTTGATTGGTTTGGTTTGCTGAGTGGGAGGTGGTTCTACCTACAGCATATTAATCTGAAGTAGTCACTTTAGGTTTTTTTGTTTGTTTTTTGAGAGATGTGGAAAAGCTCATTGGCTTTAATGGGGAGTTAACTCTGCCGCAGACGGCCTCCTCAAAATTTCCCTCCCGCTTCATAAACTAGCAGAGATTTTCAATGAAGGAGCCTGCAGGCACCCGCTGGACATCTCCTTGCAAGGTCAGTCCTTTGGAGCCACTGGGAGGGAGAAAAAAGAGACTTCTATTCCTGTAAAGAATTCCAGCCCCAGAAATCCTCAGGGGGCAATTCTGCCCTGTCCTCTCGGGTCGCTATGAGTCCGAATTGAATTTATGGCTATGAGTTGAGTTTTAATTCCATTCACTTACTGCTATTGACAGGTTGCTAGATTAGGGCTTGTCTTCCCAAATGCCAGCACTAAACGAAAATGAGCTGTCCGGGCCACAACAAAGGGGTTGGAAATAAATCAGGCACACTCATTAGATACCTATGGCAAAATTCAGAACTGAGCATGCTCTGACCCAAGTCATGTAGACCCAGGTGGAAGGTCCACCTGGTCATACAGAATAGGACTTCACAAAAGTGCACCAAAATCAACCAGTACGATCGACCAATGCCCTCCAGTGGTGTTGGGAGGTGATAGAAGTAGGCCTGGGCTCCTTGTCGCCCTCCCTTGTTCACGTGCTCTGCAAGTGGAGGGTGAGGCCCTTGGGGGTTCCTGCCGTGGCTCCTCAGCTGGTTCTGCACTCCTGCTCAGGTATTCCTCCCATGAAACCGCCATATTCAGCTGCAAACTTTCCCCACCCCTGCCATGCAGCCCGGCGTGCTTTCCGGAGATAGTGGGGACTTTTGGGGACTGCGATACCTGAAACTTTCTTTCATAACATTCACTTGGATTTACAAAAGTGCTTCTGCCATATGAATTCTTTCAGCGTTGCTAAGCAAGAACTGAGGTCAACCACCCCAGAAACCTAACACTATCAAGTCGATTCTGACTTATATCAATCTAGGGGGTCCTCAAACTATGGCCTGCGGACCACATGGCCCTCAGAGGACATTTATTCAGCATGCCGGGTGTTTTTGCCCCCCCCTTTTTTTTTACTTCAAATTAGGTATGTGCAGTGCGCATAGGCATTTGTGCATAGTTTTATTTTTAAACTATAGTCCGGCCCTCCAGCGGGTTTGAGGGACAATGAACTGGCCTCCTGTTTAAAAAGTGTGAGGACCCCTGAAAGGACAACGTAGAACTATGCCTGTGGGTTCCCGAAGTTCTAAATCTTTACAGGAGCTGAGAACCGCATCTTTCTCTGTGAGCCATAGCGGATTCCAACTGGCTGGCCTCATGGTCACACACATTCCACCAGGCTCCTTGAGCCTTAACTTGATAATTTAATGAAACGATACTTCTCCAAGTCACATTGTATCAAGGTCTATAATCTTGCTATTCTAATATCAAATTTAAAATAAGGAATATAGTTAAGCTCCAAATCCATAAGCAATAAGATCATTGAATCTCTTTGGACACTATTACTTAAAAAAAGAAAAAACTCTGTCCAATTATTTTCAGCACAGAAAAGCTTCCAGTGTTTACAGCTTAGTATGTAATTGCTTTTTCTCTTCTTCTTTTGCATTGGTGAATCATTTTGAGCTTATAATAATGTCAAAATAAATAGTTTCCAGAGCCTCCAGGCATTCACTGTGTAATGATCATTTAAAAGATTTCTTGGTTAGAGGGTCCTCAAAAGAATAAAAAGCGTGTCCACATCCCTGGTCATTTCTATATTCAAAAGAAGAAATTGCTCATCAAATGCTACAAGCCAATTTCTTTCTTCAGCCAAACTGCCCATTTTAGCATCACTGAATTAAGCAAATGGTTCTACATTTCAAAGTCAACAATGATACTCTTTTCCCTTTAACACGAGCATCTTAAACAGCTCAAAAAATAGTCGAGCTCTTTATTATGGCTTTTCCTGAGAAAGCTGTTTCGTTGTTTATTTTATTTATTCATCTAGACTTTCATGTTAAGATTTGTGTATTTTAAGTTCTGCTAGTCAGGACATTTTAAATGGAGCCAGATTTTTTTTTTATACTTTGTCTTTTAAAATATAATGAGACTGAGCAGTACATCCGTTAATAAAATATAAAGTCTTCCTATTTCTGTTTGTTTGTAATTTCCCTAAGGATAACTCTTAATGTAGTAAAACCAAAACCCACCATAATGAATTACATTTGGTCTACTGGGGGTTGTGGCCAACCTTTTGATAGAAAAATCCAGAGACTCCCTTCTGCATCTCCTTTCCCAACCAAACCCCGGTGGCTGGAGGCTGGAAGGAAGAAAGAGGCTGGGCTGCTGGGGCAGGGTGGGGAAGGGGTAACCTTGCAGATTATTTCAAATTCTACTCTGAAGGCAGAAAGTTATCCAAATGAGATAGCTAGAGATTCACTTCCTTAGAAAAAGATTGAAATTAATGTGTCCCTTAGAAAAGCCAAAGGAAAAAAGTCGTTATTAATTTAGGCAATTGAAGAACTTTGAAAGCCATGTCTAGTACATAAAAACACCTGTCCCTAGAGCCCATCGGCCTAGGAAACTGAATTTTTATACCATGTAAAATAAAGGAAGGTCATTTCTTAGACTTGCTCAACAGAAGATTGTCATTTTAAACCGGTTACTGTAATGAGAAGCTGGGTTTTCGTAAAAAGGACTGAATGCTTGAGTCAGTGTGAAATGAAATTAGAGATGCATGTTCTGCGCATGGCGGCATTTCCGGAGGAGTCTGTGTTCCTGTGACTGCTCTCGATCTGTCTCGTGCCTTCTGGGAAACTCACAGCGTGGTGCCCACATCTAGTCTCTCGGACTTTCTTGCCAGCTTTGGAAAGGTGTTGAGTCTGTTGGATCTGCTGCACAGAGACAGCATGCAAGTGGACCCTTCCCACATTCCTCAGAGAGCAGCCCCCCAGTGTAAAGCTGTGGGTGAGGTTTGATGACCTTTGCCCCTTCATCATCCCGCATTCTTTAAGGGACCCAAGCGCTCCCCCGAGGCATTACCGGAGAAGCAGCTACCCCATAGTTTCCAGATGGTGGGTATCAGCCTGTGTGCTCATTGGGATCGCCAGAGAGCTGTCCAAAAGACATCTTTGTCCCATCTCCACTGAGTCCGATTTTATTGGCCTGGAATGCAGCCTAGGTGCTTGGATTTTTTTCTCTCTCATAAGTTTTTATTGTGAATTAGGTGAAGGTTTACCAAGATCATCAGTTTTTTATTCAACAATTCATACCCATTGTGTTTTATGCCACTTATTGCAATCTCCACAATATAATATGACTTGTTCCACTCCCTACTTATGTCTTCTGTTTCCCTTCCTCCTCTCTTCCTACCCTTCTGAACTTGGGCCTTGGATTAATACTGCCCTTTTGAGATCAAATGGTTTGCTGTTTTCAGGTTTGCGTGCCTCACTTGTGTAATTGCTCCCATTATAGACCAATCTATTATTTGGCTGAATATTGAACCACAGGTAGGAGTTCATTTTCAAACTTAGTGAATAAGGACCATCGTTTCAGAGGTTCTGTTAGTCCCTATCCAGCCAATAAGCCTGGTCTCTTTTATGACTGTGAATTTTGCTTCACTATCTAGGACCTTTGGATGTGATCCCTTTCAAAGAAGTTGGAATTGATAGTTGGAGATCATCTAGTTATTCTGTGCTCAGAGTCATGAAGTCTAATGTTCATGTGGTCCACTCACCACTCTTTCCTCCAGAGTGAGGGTGACAATACTTGCCACCTAGATGGCCACTTGTGAGCTTCTGAAATCCAGCTGCTACTCACCAGCATGGATGTCGAACATAGTCTTTACAGTCTAGGTAATGACAATTGTTCTTGGTGTCCTTCACAACTATAATCCCCAGCCCCCCAGCCCAATAAAGCACTCCCTCCAGTTGTTCGGTTATGCCTAAGGAGTTTTGATAACTTCATCTTCTGTGTGCTCCGGAATATTCAATTCCCTGGATGGTCAGAATGGTCAGTCAGGGCTCAGAATCTTGGTGTTAAGGCTTCTGGTGAGATCCTGGCACATCAGACACAGAGGTTGTGAGGCTAGAGGAGGGGCAGAAGGGGATCATACTGAGTCTAACAAGGAAAGAAAAGGAAATGAAGGATATAAGCAATTAAAAGCAAGCGCATAAATAGATACAAATACACAGATGGCCCTTGCAACATTATTCCCAATCTCGCAAACGTGTCAACGGTCTAAATACCCATCAATAGGTGAATGGATAAGTCAAACATGTTGCCTACGGTATATACAATGGACTACTACTCAGCCATAAAGAGAAATGAACTCTTGACACAGGCTACAAGAGGAATGAACCTCATAAGCATTATGCTGAGTGAAATAAATCAGCTTCAAAAAGGACACATTTTGCTTAATTCCACTTACAAAAAATATCTAGGCTAGGAAAATGAATAGAGACAAACATCTCCCAATTGTTTCCAGGGATAGGTAGGAAGGTAAGTATGGTTGTTACATAATGCCATGTCAATTGGACAAATAAGTGAGGTGGAGTCTTTCTTATACCTATATGAGTGTCCTTGGATTTATTTCTCTAGTCAACCCAGCCTAACCCAGTAGGGCCTGGAGGGGAAGTGCCATCCCTGAGACGATACTGAGCTTCCATAAGGGTGATGACATAATTTTGGAATGGATAAGGATGATATATGAACAACATGCAGAATGCCACTTAATTATAATCTTGTAGAGCGTGGAAGTGACGAATGTTTTGATGCATGTATATTTAGTATGATTTTTAAAGAGTGTACGCAAAAGAGCAATATGGCAAGTCTGTGTTGCCATTTGCTGTTGCTCAGCTAAAAGCGATTCGGGCCTGTGTAGTTCAAAGGGAACCACAGAGGCTCAGGAGGAAAGCTGGTACCATCTCCAACTGAGACTTGTCTGACCAAATGCAGAGTCTCCCTTCAAGTAACTGACAGGTCAGAGGCAGCTCATCTCTGCTGCAGAAGCAATGATTTGTCTCAATTCCCAGACCACTGTCACAGCCATGTCTTGTTGCTCTCGGTGCCCCCCTTCCCCACCACAATAAGTCACTAGAAAGCCATGCTTCATTTAAAAACAAACAAATAAAACCCTTCTGCCTCCATCCTGGCACTGTTTCAGCTTATTTAGCATCATAACATATGTCATCTGTTTCCCTAAACAATCTAACATGGACATGGCACGATGGGACTGATGAGTTAGGCAAATGAGAACCAGCCTGCCCTCTGAACACACACGATGGCATTTGACTTGCTGTCAGTAGATGCTGTCGCGTTTCTTCTCCTCTTTCATGGAAAATAAATACAGAAAAGAATGAGGACATGAAAAGGGCTGCAAGATGTTTAGCTCTGGTCTTTCTAGAAAGTGTAGAAAAAAAGTATGTGACCCCTGCCTGCCTTTAGATGCCCCACTCCTCTGGCAAACAAGGATTGCACACTGACCATGGACAAGACATCTGGATCTGGGGGGAGGATATAACAATTGCCCCCACCAGCAAAGAGTTTCCAGATTTACGGGACTACACAGGCCAGGGAGCAGCTCATAAAAAGAACAAGAAGAATCACAAAGGAGGGTGTGCTCCAGCACCACTTCGTCCAGCTGCAGGCACATGAAGGCAAAGTTTCTTTTGCTTTCAGTCAAGTTTATGATTTCCGCTGCATCCCTTACCAACACCTTCACGAAGATCTAGGTTCTTGGGTTGTTTCGCTCCAGGGCGGACATCTCCTTGGTAAAGCTTTATGGACAGCTCATGGTCCAAGAATTCCACCTATATGTTTTGAAAGGGGCCACGTTAAAACCCCTGGCTCAGACTTTCAGGACTGGGCACAATACAGCAAACCCACCATGGGGACAGCAGGATTTGGTAACACTCTCATCTCCATCACAACCTGGACCTGGCAAAGCTATTTTCTTCCACTCACCATCTTTCAATCAATATTTACTCAGCTATTAGTTGCTCCCCAGGCTCAGCATCAGAAAAGTGTTCAAACGTTACCGAATTGTCCATCTAATGGTAGAGGTCTGTGCAAGGGATATGAGAGCAAGAGGCTCAGAGATGATCAGTGGGTAACGAGAGAGGGATTCACCTTTATCATTTGTAGAAAGCCCCTGAGGCTTAGTCACATTGGCAGACTTTCCCTGGAGCAAGCAAATAAAGCTGCTCCCGGCTCAGCTCCATTCCTGATCTGGTCTTGCCATGAGACTATCCAGGCTTTGTCCCAACCCCACGTTCTGGAAACCACGAGTGGAAGGAGGTGAATCTTGGGGATACCATGGAAAAGAATGGGCATTGCACAACACTTCATTGTACTCATATGGAGCTTATGCAAAGGCCAAGAGATAGAACCAGGTGAGACTGTGAACAGGACAAGGTGATACTGCATGGTTTAAAATCAGAAAAGGTGTGCATCAGGGTTGTATCCTTTCACTGTTCTTATTCCATCAGTATGCTGAGCAATTTATACAAGAAGCTGGTCTCTGTGAAAAAGAACATGGCATCAGGATTAGACGAAGACCCATGTAATGTCATTGGGAACATTTTCTCACTAAAAATTTTAGGTCATGGCATCAAAAAAGTGTCATTTTAACCTAAATGGGTTTTTAGACCAGTGAAATAACAGCGAGAGTGAGTCAGCATTGTGCACAGAATTGAGCGATACTGGTTCTTTGGGAAATTCATAATCCAACACTGACACTGCTGAGATAAAGGATGACAGTGAGGAAGATTCTACACCTGAGCTCTGTGATGGGCCAACGTGGTGCTCTACTCTCTTCAGGAATGGATGAGCCAGCTCCACCAAGATTCCCCTTTACTGGAGCACCTGCTATGTATGTAGACGTTGAACACAAGAACGCTTTGGCGTTCCTACAATGATTTCTGACCGATGAGGTCATCGAAAAAATGATTATGATAGCCCGGAGGTTTACTTTCAGGTTTTAACCCCTCTTCAGTTAATTTCTGTGCATGGGGGAAGGTTTGGGGCTTGCTTCATTTTCCTACATACGGTATCTCAGTTTGTCCAACACCATTTGTTGAGCAAGCAGAATTTGTCCCTTTGGATATTTCTGTGTCCTTTTTCGAAGGCTAGTTTCCTGTTGACTGGTGAATATATGTGTAGCTTTTCTGTTCGTATCCATTGATCTATATACCTCTCAGTGTACCAATACACTGCTCTCCTTTAGGGAAAAACAACAACAAAAGTTGTATGAGCCCCTATATAATGATTTTTTTTAATGGACGATGAACTATTTTCCAGGCCAGCACTATCCTATGTTTGAGCACATTGCTGCAGCCACTGTGTCAATCCATCATGCCTTATAGCCTGCGGTACTCATGTTCAGGTATAGTGTTCTGCCATTCACAAGGTTCACACTGGCCAGTTCTTTCAGAAGTGGAAGACCAGGTCCTCCTCCCTCGTCTCTGTCTGGAAACTGCTGAAGTCTACCTGCAGTGAGTGACCCAGCAGGCATTTGAACTACTGGCTGCAAAATTTCCACCATTACAGCCAAATGCAGGCCACCACAGTACAACAGACAGTAACAGCATCTTAACACCACACAAAGGCTCCTCCCTGGGGAGACCACGTGTTCAGGCAATTGCTGCTGTTACACATGTAAGTGGGGGCTACATGAAGTCGCACCATCTCCTGTGGCCCTTCCAGGAACAGGCCATTCTGCTGTTGTTTCTACTGGACTTAGGCTCAGCTGCCAACCTGCCCTCTGCACGCATTCTTCTCCTTACCCTTCCATGTCACCTTCTCTTTGCCCAAGTCAATACTGCTGGTCAGTCACCTACTGGTGGATGCTTGCTTCTGAAGTTTCTGAACCACATTTCCCCATGGTTATGAGACATTGCTGCTGCCACTGCGAGCATTTAACAGGTTACTTTACACCTTCAATGAGAAATCTAGGGGAATAGAAAGAAAGCTTCTTCTTTCTCCCAAGGAGTGGGTGGTGGTTTTGAACCGTTTCCCTTGAGGTTAGCAGCCCAATGTGTAACCCACTACACCAGTAGAGCCTTGGTGGCACTGTCCAGCAATTATTAGACTGCTAAATATGAGGTCCGGGTTTCAAACCTACCAACTTCTCCTTGGGAGAACGATAAAGCTGTTCCCATAAAAGACTGACAGCTCCAGAAGCCCTCTATAGGGTGGCTATGAGTTGGCATTTTGCGGTCATTTAGGGCTTTTTGGTGGCATGTGATTTTTTAGGGCTTTTAGGTTGTTTGTGGACGTTCAAGGTGTGTTTGGGGCATTCGGGTGGTTTGGGGTTTTTAGGGTGTTTTATAAGATTTTAGGGAGTGTTTAAGGGATTTAGGGGTGGTTTTTTAGAGTGTATAGGTATTTTTCAGCACAATATGGTGTTTTTAGTGATGTTACAGAGTTCCTTAGGGATTTTAGGGTATTTTTCATATTATATGTGTTTTTTTCCCCCAGCATTTTAGGTTTTCTTAGGGCTTTCATGGTGTTTTCAGGGCATATATGGGGTTTAGGAATGTTTAGGGTTTGGGAATCTTCTAAGGATGATTTTTGGAAGTTTCACATGTTTGGGTGGGCATTTGGTGTTTTTTTGTGGCTTTAGAGTGTTTATGGGATCCTGTCAATTTGCAGCTTTAATTCCGCAAAGAAAAGTCAGACAGCAAGCCAGAAAGGAGCAGGAAATGAAGGGGAAGCCCAGGCCACATGTTACAGCTGCCAAGTCCGGAGAACCTAGGTGTGGTCGTTGGCTACCTGGGACCGGGAGTGGGGCTGTGCTCCTGCCCAAGGGTGCTAGGGAGTAAACCAATCTCAGCTGGACGTTTGGCTTTTCTACTAATTAGCCGACTCCATGAACTTTCCCAAGGGCAGCTGGCGAATTGCCAGGGGAACCCAGCTAGACCCCCCCACACAAAAGCACAGGGATGGTTACAGGAACAGGAGGTTTCACACAGTGGATGTGCAGGGCTTGGGGTCGGGATTGGGGGCCAAGGTGAGGAAGGGGCAGCAATAAGGCCTGGTCCCAAATAATCAGACACTGAGCAATAAAAGTACAAGGACTGCCAAGAGAACATGGGGACAAAGGATGGCTGGACTTCATTTGATATCTTTGGACGTGCTGTCAGGAGAGACCAGTCCCTGAAGGGACATCAAGTCCATGAAGGACATGATGCTTGGCAAAAAGTGGAGGACGGGCAATAAAACAGCTCGAACCAGTGGCTACATCAGTGGGCATAGTAACAATGGTGAGGATGGTTCGAGACCTGGCAGTGTTTTATTTTACTGCTTGTGTTTTTCTAGAACTGTCTTTCCTGGATGCACGAGGAAGGATAACTGTGCTTGTGAGAAGCAAATGCACAGTGGGCAGCGCTTTGGCCAACATAGGTACACCACCGGCACACAGTGCCCCCTTACTTGGCATCCAAAGTGACAGGATTTGTCTTTCCCCAGAGCTCTCCAGCCCTGGGGGAAGCGGCCCTGCCTTCGGCGCACCGCCAGGGGGCAGCACTGCTGCTCTCTCACTGGCTACATCTGTGAGGACCCAGAGAGCAGCTCCTTTCTGCTGCTCTCCTCTCAGACTTCTGCCAGAAGCCTTGGCTCGTCCTGGATCCTCCCTTGATTCCCACTCTGCACCTTTGGGGACGCCCAGCCCATTAACTCTCTCCCATCCTTCCTTGCTGCCTCTTGTCCAGATGCCTGAGCTGGGCTTCAAGTAGTTGTAATGTTATGCTTAGGTGAGATGTGTTCAGCTTGTTTACTGTCTGTATACAAGAAAAGAGTGCAGCCCAAGACATCCACCCTTTTGTTCCTCTATGGAAAGCCTGTTACGTGTCATAGTCTTCTCTCTGTGCAGTGCTTTCCTCTGCTGCTGATGCTTTTACATGAAATAGGACTCGGTGTGTCACCGCTACAGGAAATTATCTCTGAAAAAATAATATGCCCAGAACTCAGAAACAGTGTCAGCTTGCATCTGGCATCATGGAAGCATCATGGGTGTGTTTCCATTCATTCGCTCCTGAGTGTCACATGTTAAACTCAGTGCATAGCATAAACAGCAGCAGGCACAAACTGAGACAAAGCACACCCTTTGCTGTGAAGCACATTCCGACTCCTGGCTGCCCCTGTGCCACAGAGTAGAACTGCCCCGCAGGGGCTCCCTAGCTGTCATCTTTACAGAGGCACATGGCCACACCTCCCTTTTGGGAAGCCACTGGGTAGGTTTGAACTTCAGGGTTGTAGTAGTTGATATTGTAGAGCCCTGGAGTCAGTTCGGATTCATAGGGGCCTGTGCACTAGAGAGAGAAACAAAGCCCAGTCCTGCGCCATCCTCGCACTTGTTACTGTATTTGAGCCGATTCTCGCAGCCACGGTGTCAATCCACCTAAGTAAGGGTCTTCCTCTTGTTTGCTAACCCTCTGCCAAAAATGATGCCCTTCTTGCAGGACTGGTTCCACCATAGTAATATGTCCAAAGTACCTGAGACAACGTTTCCGCATCCTCTTTCAGATCTCCTGCCTTTAGTTTGTCAGCTCACTTCGATGGAGTCGATGCTGAGCCATAGCGACTCTATGAGATCAGAGCAGAACTATCTCTGTGGGTTTCCCAAAGGCTAACTCTATGGGAGTAGAACGCCTCATCCTTTTCTTCTGAGGACTGACTGGTGGTTCCCCACTGCTGACATTACAGTTGACACCCAAGGCATAAGGTACTATGCCACCAGAAGTCCCTTGCCCCTGTGCAATAACCAACACCACCTACACACAAAACCCACCCCTTCTCTGTCAGTTTGATGTATGGTGATGGCTTGAGTTGCTATGAAATTGGAAGCTACTAGGGGGAACCCGACAAAAACTACAATTTTTTCAAAACTATGCATTTAAATTTTTTATCCCCTTCATAGTACTCTCCATTACACTTCACACATTTGTCTAATCTGTGATTACATTCTTGGAAACATTTTTCAAACTCAGCAGTTTGGGTGACACCCTTGTTTTTTCCCCCCCTCTTCTGTGTTGTCAAACCACTGTCCTTCATTCATGGAAACAGAAAGAAGTCACATGGAGTGAGTTCAGGTGATTAGGATATGAGGGACAAGAGAGGCATGCTTTTTGGGGGGATGTTTTCATACTGTTATTTCTTTTCTCTTTTTTTATAATCAATTTTTGGGGCATCATACAACTCTTATCACAATTGATACATACATCATATTTGTACATTCATTGCCCTCATCATTCTGAAAACATTTGCTCTCCACTTAATCCGCTGGCATCAGCTGATAATTATTCCCCATCCCTCATGAACCCTGAATAATTTCTAAATTATTATTTTGTCTTATCTTACACTATACAATATCTCCCTTCAGCCACTTTTCTGTTGTCTGTCCCCCAGGGAGATGGTTATATGTAGATCCTTGTAATCGGTTTCCCCTTTCCATTCCTCCCTCCCTCTACCCTCCTCGTATCGCCACTCTCACCACTGGTCCTGAAGGGATCATCCGCCCTGGATTCCCTGTGTTTCCAGTTCCTATCTGTACCAGTGTACATCCTCAGGTCTAGCTAGATTTGTAAGGTAGAATGGGGATCATTTTAGTTGTGGGGGAAGAAGCATTTAGGAGCTAGAGGAAAGTTGTATGTTTCATTGTTGCTACAGTGCACCCTGACTGGCTCCTCTCCTCCCTGCTACCCTTCTGTAAGGGGATGTCCAATTATCTACAAATGAGCTTTGGGTTTTCACTCCACACTCCCCCGTATTCACAAAGATATGATTTTTTTGTTCCGATGATGTCTGATACCTGATTCTTCCGACACCTCGTGATCACACATGCTGGTGTGCTTCTTTCATGTGGGCTTTGTTGCTTCTCAGCTACATGACCACTTGTTTAACTTCAAGCTTTTAAGACCCCAGAATGTATAACTTTTGATAGCCGACCACCATCAACTTCAGTCACCACATTTGCTTATGCACCCATTTGCCTCCAGCAATTGTGTTGGGGAGGTGAGCATCACGCAATGCCACTTTAATACAACAAAGTATTTTTGCATTGAGGGAGTACTTGAATGGAGGCCCAATGTACATCTGTTACCTTAATACTAAACCTATAAATATATGCATATAGATCTATTTCCCCATCGTTATACATAAATATATTTACATATGCACATGCTTTATTTAGACCTCTATAAATGCCCTTTGCTTCCTACCTCTTTCCTTGATTTCCTTTTACTTTCTGATTGTCCCACTCTCATGTTCAGCCTTCATTTGTGTTTCAGTAATTCCTCTAGGTTACATTACTCTTGGTTACACTCTACCAAGCCTCCTACACCCTCCTCACCATCTATTTGGATCACTTGGTGTTCCCTTGTCCCTGGGTTTGTTAACAGCACTTCCTTTTTCCCTACACCCCCCTTTCCCATCTCCCTCCCCCAGCTGTCAGTCCCATTGTTTTCTCCTCCAGATTGTTCATCCAGCCTATCTCATTTAGACAGACCTGTGGAAATCATAGCATGCACAAAAACGAGACAGAGCAAACCCAAGCAACAAAATGAAACAAAAGAACAACACCACCACCAACAAGCCAATGACAAAAAGCAAAACAAAACACAAGAAAGAAAAGCTTTTAGTTAGTTCAAGGACTGTTTGTTGGCCTTTAGGAGTGTTTTCTCATAGAGTATGATGGGTCAGCTAGCCCTGGCCCCAAAGTCTATTTTTGGTATTCCCTGGGGACTTCGTTGCTCTGTTCCCCTTCCTGTTCTGTTGTACACCCTTAGTATTTTGCCTCGGTGTGCTGGGATCAGATCGGGCGATAGAGGCATGCTGTTTTTTTTGTGTGAGCAGGTGCACTGTCATGGTGGCAAAACCAGTCCCCTGTCTACCACTAATCAGTCCTTTTTATTTTAAATAAATCATTTTATTGGGGGATCTTACAGCTCTTGTAACAATTCATACACCAATTTGTATGAAGCACATTTGTACATACATTGCTATCATCATTTCCAAACATGTTCTTTCTCCTTGAGCTCCTTTTTTCCCCTCCTCCCACCCACGTGAACCACTGATACTTTATACATACTTTTTAGTTTTATATTTTACGCCTCTGCTGTATCCCTTCACCCAAACTTCTGCTGTTTGTTCCCCTGGGTGGTGGAGTGGGGCTGTATGTCCATCATTGAGATTGGTTTCCCCTTTCTTCTGCTTCTCCCCCCTACCTTCCCTCGTGGTGTTGCTACTCTCAGTATTGGTCCTGAGGGGTTTATCTGTCCTGGATTCTGTGTGTCGGAACTTCTAGTCAATAGCAGTGTGCAAGCTCTGGTCTAGCCAGACAACTCAGACCTTCTTACACAATATCTTCAGAACCTCTATATAGGAAGCTTGATTAACAGTCTGACCTAGTGCAATGACTAAACTCCAAATGCACTATCACCCTCACATCAACAAAACCAAACAAATGAGCATCTTCTTGAAGTTTGAGTTCACTTGACGAGGTGTATTTGAGTGAGGTGATGATGGCGTCTTACACTGACTTGATTTATGTTTGCATTCTGGCTTGTGAGAAGAGCACAAGGTCTTGTCACCAGCAATGACCTTGGGAAAAAAGTGTGGGTGCACTAGCTCGGAGCAAGTTGCCAGATGCCTGCCCAAACAGGAGAATGTATATTTTGAAATGTGTACCCAGTGGAGCTTTGTACCGCTTGGTTTTTTGGCGGGGGTGGGGTGGGGGTGGGTGGAAGGCCGGCTACTCCTTTGTAGGTTAGATAATCTGAGATGTGCTATTTGAAATTTCCTGGGGCCAGTTTTAGACAAAACTAGAAAAGTTAATTTTGCTGTATGGAAAAATCTGACAGTCTGGAAGTATCTAATTTTCCTCACATGCCATCATTCCCCTAGTAGCATTATTCTTAGTTAAAGCTCTCCTCTGTTCCTCCTTAGGGTTTCCCCCACTACCTGATGTTCCTTTTCTCCTACTCATCATCAAGGGACTTGTGTCCAAAGTGAGGACAGCAAATAAGAGACCCTCCTGACTCTCTGTTAAGAAGGGTGCTCTGGTGCATGCGTGTGTTTATGTGTGCACATACAATCGCATTTGAATTTTGTTGGAAGAGGCTTCATAGAGACAGAGAGTGACATGGTTAGAGCTGCTGCACATGTAGAGCACTGTACTCTATGGTGTTCTAATTCAAATGCATGTAAGGTCCAAGAGAGGTAATAGAAGCAAGTGACCAGGGTCAGGGAAGGCAGTAGGAGGAACTGAGGGAGCCTGAATGCCTCACACCCTGCCAGTTTCACTGATTCTTGGATGGGAGAGTACCAACCTAGTGCTGTGAAATCTTCGCAGTTTTCAGAGGCTTGGGGGATTTAAATTTTGTATGTAAAAAATAGACATCTAAATGCTTGTAATTTATTGATTTCGATAAACACACTGAATGCCAGTACTCAAGTCAAACAAACCAAACTAACAGCCATCGAGTCTTTGCCAACTCATAGTGACCCTATTAGACAGGGTAGAACTGCCCCTCAGTTCAGCTCCCAGCCCTGGAAGCCCACCAGTTCCTCGTTATTATCATGAGGAATACTATTTTCACAAGAGCATTACATACCCCTAGAGACTAAACCATAAAGCCATATAGGCTTTGACCATCAATTCTGATATGCTTTTTCCTCAAACTGATGGGTCATTTGATGGAATCCTTGTATTACTTCCCTAACATAAAAATTAATCAAGCAAAGGAGATTCAGTGCTCAGTACTACAGTCCCCTATTTAGAGATTAACTCTTAAAAACCACCACCACCACCACCACCACCACCACCACCACCACCACCACCACCACCACCACCACCACCGCCACCTTATCTATGTTGATAAAAACTTGAGTAGGCTGTATAAATATCTCAAGTATTTAGGATAAAATGGATTCTTATTCTACTGTCACATATTTAGTTTGAGATATGTGTTTCCATCTGAACACAAATTAAATAGACCTCATTGACATCTTTTCAAAATGCCATAAAAATTAAATGATTACCTTAAAAGATACTCAGTATAATTAGGCATCAGAAAAATGTACATCAACACTAGAGCGAGATAGTGTTTCAACCCATCAAGATGACACTAGCCAAGAATATTAAAAATACCAGTGAGTGCTGGAAGAATGAACAGATTTGTGTCAGAAGAACAGTCTGAAAGGTCCTTAGAAGCAAGCACGGGGAGACTTCACATGCTTTGGATATGTTATCAGGAGATGCCAGTCCCTGGAAAAGGCTGAAATGTTAGGTTCAAGTATAACAACAGTTTTGAAGATGGTGTAGGACTGCGCAGTGGTTCATTCTGCCTTGAGTTGGAACTGACTCAATAGCACCTAATGCTAAAAGCTAGATGCTTTTGATCCTAAATGAAAAGTGGATGGTCCAGCCTCCATACCAGCTACGTGGACAACTGCCCCTCCCCCCAGAAGAATTTACTTTAGAAGACGGCACTGAACCTGTAGCTAGGGGAGATGGACATGTCTGATCAGAGCACACAGGGGCAAATGAAGGGGGAGGAAGAGAGTGGAGCACACACTGGTCCACCAGGCTTGGAGGATGATTTTGGCACTCTGAACAGCCAATGTACAGAGTGGACCATATGGCTGATCCCACTATGAGACATGCCATCCCTTGCTGGCCCAGAGCCCTATGGGGACAATACCGGAGACTCTGTGTTGGGACTGAACCGACTGGCCCTCCAACACGGAGGCAAATCACTAAAAGCATGCAGCAGAGCAACCATGAGAGCAGAGCGGGTAGCCCCTGAGGGAGTACAAAGGACAGACTCTGGGGCCAGAGCATGATATGCCATCAGACCTGACTGAAGGACACACCTATAGAAAAAAAAATCAGACCTTGATCTATTTACAGGTTTTTCTTTCTTAAAAAATTTTTTTGTCTTTTAATTAATTTACTCTTTTATTGATCATTGGTTTTCTGTTGTTGTTTTTTTTTGTCATCACAGTGTTCTCACCCATCGCCTATCTTGCTATGGTTTGATTTTTGGTGCATATTATTATCTCAACAGATCTATCTAGATAAGATAGGCTGGAAGAATAGTCTGGAGGAGAAAACAACAGGACCAATGGTTCCCGGGGACATGGGAGAGAGAGAGGAGGGGGTAAGGAGGTGATGCTGACCAATCCAGCGACAGGGGAGCAACAAGTAATCCAAAATCCGTCGCAAGGACGGTGTGAGAAGCCTGGTAGGTATTCAGCAAGGGCAATGTAACCAAGAGAAATTACTCAAACCCAAGTGAAAGCTGAGCATGATAGTCGGACAAGAGGAAAGTAAAAGTAAATAGAGGAAAGAACTAGGTGACAAAGGGTATTTCTAGAGGTCTACATACTGGCATGTACATATGTAAATATATTTATACAGGAGGGTTCGTAAATAGATCAACGTGCATATATTTATAGACTTAGTATTAAGGCAGTAGATGGACATTGCCAAATACTTACTCAATGCAAGAACACGTTATATTAAATTGGCATTCCATGATGAACACCTTTCCAACATGATGGTTGAAGAAAAATGTGTGCACTAGCAAATGTGGTGAAGAAAGCTGATGGTGCCTGGCTATCAAAAGTTATAGCATCTGGGATCTTACAGGCTTGAAAATAAAGAAGCGGCCATCTAGCTCAGAAGCAACAAAGCCCACATGGAGGAAGCACACCAGCCTGTGTGACCATGAACTGTTGAAGGGATCAGATATCAAGCATCAAAGAACACAAAAATCATGTCATTGTAAATGAGGGTGAGTGCAGAGTGGAGACTCAAAGCCCATTGGTAGGTAACTGGACACCCCCTTCCTGAAGGGATGTGGGGAGGAGATAAGCCAGTCAGGGTGCAGGGTAGCAACAATGAAACATGTTTCCTCTAGTTCCTAAATGCTTCCTCCCCCCACTATCATGATCCAAATTCTACTTTACAAATCTGGCTAGACAAGGGGATGTACAGAGAGATCGCCTTGGAGATTGGGTGGATGTTCCCACAGTAGCGTGGAGCCTCACAAGTGGTGGTCAGGCGTTTCCCCCAGTCACTTGTAGGACCTCAGGATTTAGGCTGGGGATGCCCCCACTTTTTATAGGGGAGAACAACCTGTGGCCTGGTGTGTGGGAGAGGACCAGCGTGAATTCCCCAGCTGCTTGCCACACCAATAAGTGGGGGGTGGGAGCTCCCTCAGTTGGGCCTTCAGGTTTGCCCTAGGCAGAGGGGAGTGGCCTGGAGACAGCTATTGTCTTGTGATGGGAAAGAGAGTGAAAGGAGAGGAAAAAGAGAGAAAGAGGAAGACACAGACTGGGGCAATAATGCCAACCAGACTGACAACCACTCACCCACACACAACTAAAATGCACAGAGTAAACAAAGGTGACAACAGTAAAAAAAAAAAAAAAAGAAAAGAAAACAACTAAAAAGGAGAACCAAATCTGTGGAGGCTGTGGT